>NW_027640659.1:0-120000 GCF_949752795.1 Hyperoodon ampullatus | reverse complement strand
GCCAAGCAGGCCGTTGACCTTCGAAGCAACCTGACAAAGGCACGGTTTGCCCCTGAAACGCCCAGAGCCCTTTTATAAGGTGTGCGGGCGTCGAAACCTAACCCAAGTCAGTGGGGACGTCACGCCACTCGCCGAAGGCAGAACTGCCTGCCTACGAAGTTTCAACGGGGAAGGACAGGGGGCCGCTTCCGACCCTTTGACTGTGGCAGAAACTACACGTACTATGCACACTGCAACTTTGATATTGGTGACCTAGTGCGAAAAGCACTATTTTCCCCACTGGAGGGCAGAAGGCCTGTGGTGTCAAATTTCCCTGAGACAGGGCTGTTCTCTGTCTTCTCTTCACAGCGAGAGTGCCTTCACGGAGAACAGAGTGTCCTTGGAGAAACAGAGAGCGTCCTGTGCATTCCAGGCGGCATCCCAGATCACCCATTGCGAAAGGGAAATCTCGACCTCTCTCCAGGGTTCAAAGGATCGATCGGATGGCCCATTCACACATTGAGGCGTTCAGCGGTTTTTCCACTGCCTTCTGGAGAAGTACTGCTGGATCTCTAGTATGCTTGTCCTACGGCACCCAGGTCCTCACAGTGTCCCAGGGAACAACACTGCGTACAGGATCACCCTTCCTGGCTGACTGAGCAGCACCATGCTACCTAAGGCCTCCGGATCACCAATTGGAAAGCACTGTGAAAGGCAACCCTGTGCTTTTTCTCCAGAGAGCTCGATGGCCAAAACATTCAACGGACTCCCAGAACACAGCACTAGCTCGTCTTTCGTAGGTGTCATGTCAGTGGACCTCAGGGCAGAGAGTGAGCTGCAAGGAAGACACACTCCCCTAAGTGTCCTTTCCGGGTGCCCTCACTTGGCGGACCTCTGCCTATGCCACGCACAAAGTAGAGAGGCCCTGCAGTTTTCTAAATGTAGATAGATTCCCCTTGAACCCTACTACGCTTAGAGAAACTGCGAGGACACGTCGCAGCCTCCCCAAAGCCTTACGTCCCATACACCAGCCACACGTTGCCCATCACAACTCACTCGGTTTCGAACTTCATCCAGGAAGTGGCCGGAGTGCCCCCTTCTGTCTGTCTTGGCTCGCTGGAAACTGAACGGACTCGGGCAGTTTGGAACGTGCAGCTTGGCAATGTATGTGCATGGTCGCACGTCCCAGCTGTAAGCAGGACGGCTGCAGCCTCCATGCCGCCTGAAATATAGTGCTGCTGCCAGTCTCACGTCCTGGATTGCCCTACGTAGGAAAAGGGCGCTTCCCTGAGGGCAATACGGTGCTTCCAGTTCCCTGCAAGAGGCATGGGAAAGGCGCCAATCCCTAAAGGGAAAACGACACTGCCTGCCAGGCTCTTACTATGGTCCATGTATTGCATTTGGAAGATTGGGCATACATCATTCGCCAGGAAAACCTAGTCCATGGAGTGCCTTCACGTTAGTGAGCTTCTCGGAACTCTGGGATTACTGCGACCTCCGCACCTCCCAGGAAAGAACACTGAGACCTGAGTAGCCCTTCCTGGGCGACTTCACAACCCTCAGGGATCTTGGGCCTCCGGGCATCTCTCCCTTAACGCGGAGTGGAAAGCAGCACACTGCTTTCTTCGTTGGAGAGCTAAGTGTCTGAGCTTTCGAAAGTCCACCCAAACACGGGCCCAGCAGGTCTTTTAAGTGAACGGCCAGTGGCTCACAGCACTGCACCAGGGCCACAATGAGAAAACACGCTACTCAGTGTTTCTCTCGGGAAGCCTCACGGGCCGTCTCTCTAAGCCAAGCAGGCCGTTGACCTTCGAAGCAACCTGACAAAGGCACGGTTTGCCCCTGAAACGCCCAGAGCCCTTTTATAAGGTGTGCGGGCGTCGAAGCCTAACCCAAGTCAGTGGGGACGTCACGACACTCGCCGCAGGCAGAACTGCCTGGCTACGAAGTTTCAACGGGGAAGGACAGGGGGCCGCTTCCGACCCTTTGACTGTGGCAGAAACTACACGTACTATGCACACTGCAACTTTGATATTGGTGACCTAGTGCGAAAAGCACTATTTTCCCCACTGGAGGGCAAAAGGCCTGTGGTGTCAAATTTCCCTGAGACGGGGCTGTTCTCTGTCTTCTCTTCACAGCGAGAGTGCCTTCAGGGAGAACAGAGTGTCCTTGGAGAAACAGAGAGCGTCCTGTGCATTCCAGGCGGCATCCCAGATCACCCATTGCGAAAGGGAAATCTCGACCTCTCTCCAGGGTTCAAAGGATCGATCGGATGGCCCATTCACACATTGAGGCGTTCAGCGGTTTTTCCACTGCCTTCTGGAGAAGTACTGCTGGATCTCTAGTATGCTTGTCCTACGGCACCCAGGTCCTCACAGTGTCCCAGGGAACAACACTGCATACAGGATCACCCTTCCTGGCTGACTGAGCAGCACCATGCTACCTAAGGCCTCCGGATCACCAATTGGAAAGCACTGTGAAAGGCAACCCTGTGCTTTTTCTCCAGAGAGCTCGATGGCCAAAACATTCAACGGACTCCCAGAACACAGCACTAGCTCGTCTTTCGTAGGTGTCATGTCAGTGGACCTCAGGGCAGAGAGTGAGCTGCAAGGATAACACACTCCCCTAAGTGTCCGTTCCGGGTGCCCTCACTTGGCGGACCTCTGCCTATGCCACGCACAAAGTAGAGAGGCCCTGCAGTTTTCTAAATGTAGATAGATTCCCCTTGAACCCTACTACACTTAGATAAACTGCGAGGACACGTCGCAGCCTCTCCAAAGCCTTACGTCCCATACACCAGCCACACGTTGCCCATCACAACTCACTCGGTTTCGAACTTCATCCAGGAAGTGTCCAGAGTGCCCCCTTCTGTCTGTTTTGGCTCGCTGGAAACTGAACGAACTCGGGCAGTTTGGAACGTGCAGCTTGGCAATGTATGTGCATGGTCGCACGTCCCAGCTGTAAGCAGGACCGCTGCAGCCTCCATGCCGCCTGAAATATAGTGCTGCTGCCAGTCTCACGTCCTGGATTGCCCTACGTAGGAAAAGGGCGTTTCCCTGAGGGCAATACGGTGCTTCCAGTTCCCTGCAAGAGGCATGGGAAAGGCGCCAATGCCTAAAGGGAAAACGACACTGCCTGCCAGGCTCTTACTATGGTCCATGTATTGCATTTGGAAGATTGGGCATACATCATTCACCAGGAAAACCTAGTCCATGGAGTGCCTTCACGTTAGTGAGCTTCTCGGAACTCTGGGATTACTGCGTCCTCTGCACCTCCCAGGAAAGAACACTGAGACCTGAGTAGCCCTTCCTGGGCGACTTCACAACCCTCAGGTATCTTGGGCCTCCGGGCATCTCTCCCTTAACGCGTAGTGGAAAGCAGCACACTGCTTTCTTCGTTGGAGAGCTAAGTGTCTGAGCTTTCGAAAGTCCACCCAAACACGGGCCCAGCAGGTCTTTTAAGTGTACGGCCAGTGGCTCACAGCACTGCACCAGGGCCACAATGAGAAAACACGCTCCTCAGTGTTTGTCTCGGGAAGCCTCACTGGCCGTCTCTCTAAGCCAAGCAGGCCGTTGACCTTCGCAGCAACCTGACAAAGGCACGGTTTGCCCCTGAAACGCCCAGAGCCCTCTTATAAGGTGTGCGGGCGTCGAAGCCTAACCCAAGTCAGTGGGGACGTCACGCCACTCGCCGCAGGCAGAACTGCCTTGCTACGAAGTTTCAACGGGGAAGTACAGGGGGCCGCTTCCGACCCTTTGACTGTGGCAGAAACTACACGTACTATGCACACTGCAACTTTGATATTGGTGACCTAGTGCGAAAAGCACTATTTTCCCCACTGGAAGGCAGAAGGCCTGTGGTGTCAAATTTCCCTGAGACAGGGCTGTTCTCTGTCTTCTCTTCACAGCGAGAGTGCCTTCAGGGAGAACAGAGTGTCCTTGGAGAAACAGAGAGCGTCCTGTGCATTCCAGGCGGCATCCCAGATCACCCATTGCGAAAGGGAAATCTCGACCTCTCTCCAGGGTTCAAAGGATCGATCGGATGGCCCATTCACACATTGAGGACACTGCGTACAGGATCACCCTTCCTGGCTGACTGAGCAGCACCATGCTACCTAAGGCCTCCGGATCACCAATTGGAAAGCACTGTGAAAGGCAACCCTGTGCTTTTTCTCCAGAGAGCTCGATGGCCAAAACATTCAACGGACTCCCAGAACACAGCACTAGCTCATCTTTCGTAGGTGTCATGTCAGTGGACCTCAGGGCAGAGAGTGAGCTGCAAGGATAACACACTCCCCTAAGTGTCCGTTCCAGGTGCCCTTACTTGGCGGACCTCTGCCTATGCCACGCACAAAGTAGAGAGGCTCCGCAGTTTTCTAAATGTAGATAGATTCCCCTTGAACCCTACTACGCTTAGAGAAACTGCGAGGACACGTCGCAGCCTCCCCAAAGCCTTACGTCCCATACACCAGCCACACGTTGCCCATCACAACTCACTCGGTTTCGAACTTCATCCAGGAAGTGTCCAGAGTGCCCCCTTCTGTCTGTTTTGGCTCGCTGGAAACTGAACGGACTCGGGCAGTTTGGAACGTGCAGCTTGGCAATGTATGTGCATGGTCGCACGTCCCAGCTGTAAGCAGGACGGCTGCAGCCTCCATGCCGCCTGAAATATAGTGCTGCTGCCAGTCTCACGTCCTGGATTGCCCTACGTAGGAAAAGGGCGTTTCCCTGAGGGCAATACGGTGCTTCCAGTTCCCTGCAAGAGGCATGGGAAAGGCGCCAATGCCTAAAGGGAAAACGACACTGCCTGCCAGGCTCTTACTATGGTCCATGTATTGCATTTGGAAGACTGGGCATACATCATTCGCCAGGAAAACCTAGTCCATGGAGTGCCTTCACGTTAGTGAGCTTCTCGGAACTCTGGGATTACTGCGTCCTCCGCACCTCCCAGGAAAGAACACTGAGACCTGAGTAGCCCTTCCTGGGCGACTTCACAACCCTCAGGGATCTTGGGCCTCCGGGCATCTCTCCCTTAACGCGGAGTGGAAAGCAGCACACTGCTTTCTTCGTTGGAGAGCTAAGTGTCTGAGCTTTCGAAAGTCCACCCAAACACGGGCCCAGCAGGTCTTTTAAGTGAACGGCCAGTGGCTCACAGCACTGCACCAGGGCCACAATGAGAAAACACGCTACTCAGTGTTTGTCTCGGGAAGCCTCACGGGCCGTCTCTCTAAGCCAAGCAGGCCGTTGACCTTCGAAGCAACCTGACAAAGGCACGGTTTGCCCCTGAAACGCCCAGAGCCCTTTTATAAGATGTACGGGCGTCGAGGCCGAACCCAAGTCAGTGGGGACGTCACGCCACTCGCCGTAGGCAGAACTGCCTTGCTACGAAGTTTCAACGGGGAAAGAGAGGGAGCCGCTTCCGACCCTTTGACTGTGGCAGAAACTACACGTACTATGCACACTGCAACTTTGATATTGGTGACCTAGTGCGAAAAGCACTATTTTCCCCACTGGAGAGCAGAAGACCTGTGGTGTCAAATTTCCCTGAGACAGGTCTGTTCTCTGTCTTCTCTTCACAGCGAGAGTGCCTTCACGGAGAACAGAGTGTCCTTGGAGAAACAGAGAGCGTCCTGTGCATTGCAGGCGGCATCCCAGATCACCCATTGCGAAAGGGAAATCTCGACCTCTCTCCAGGGTTCAAAGGATCGATCGGATGGCCCATTCACACATTGAGGCGTTCAGCGGTTTTTCCACTGCCTTCTGGAGAAGTACTGCTGGATCTCTAGTATGCTTGTCCTACGGCACCC
The DNA here is from genome assembly GCF_949752795.1 of Hyperoodon ampullatus. Taxonomy (NCBI): domain Eukaryota; kingdom Metazoa; phylum Chordata; class Mammalia; order Artiodactyla; family Ziphiidae; genus Hyperoodon; species Hyperoodon ampullatus. The sequence continues at coordinate 114,215 of NW_027640659.1, read as the reverse complement.
AGGTCCTCACAGTGTCCCAGGGAACAACACTGCGTACAGGATCACCCTTCCTGGCTGACTGAGCAGCACCATGCTACCTAAGGCCTCCGGATCACCAATTGGAAAGCACTGTGAAAGGCAACCCTGTGCTTTTTCTCCAGAGAGCTCGATGGCCAAAACATTCAACGGACTCCCAGAACACAGCACTAGCTCATCTTTCGTAGGTTTCATGTCAGTGGACCTCAGGGCAGAGAGTGAGCTGCAAGGATAACACACTCCCCTAAGTGTCCGTTCCGGGTGCCCTTACTTGGCGGACCTCTGCCTATGCCACGCACAAAGTAGAGAGGCTCTGCAGTTTTCTAAATGTAGATAGATTCCCCTTGAACCCTACTACGCTTAGAGAAACTGCGAGGACACGTCGCAGCCTCCCCAAAGCCTTACGTCCCATACACCAGCCACACGTTGCCCATCACAACTCACTCGGTTTCGAACTTCATCCAGGAAGTGGCCAGAGTGCCCCCTTCTGTCTGTTTTGGCTCGCTGGAAACTGAACGTACTCGGGCAGTTTGGAACGTGCAGCTTGGCAATGTATGTGCATGGTCGCACGTCCCAGCTGTAAGCAGGACGGCTGCAGCCTCCATGCCGCCTGAAATATAGTGCTGCTGCCAGTCTCACGTCCTGGATTGCCCTACGTAGGAAAAGGGCGTTTCCCTGAGGGCAATACGGTGCTTCCAGTTCCCTGCAAGAGGCATGGGAAAGGCGCCAATCCCTAAAGGGAAAACGACACTGCCTGCCAGGCTCTTACTATGGTCCATGTATTGCATTTGGAAGATTGGTCATACATCATTCGCCAGGAAAACCTAGTCCATGGAGTGCCTTCACGTTAGTGAGCTTCTCGGAACTCTGGGATTACTGCGACCTCCGCACCTCCCAGGAAAGAACACTGAGACCTGAGTAGCCCTTCCTGGGCGACTTCACAACCCTCAGGGATCTTGGGCCTCCGGGCATCTCTCCCTTAACGCGGAGTGGAAAGCAGCACACTGCTTTCTTCGTTGGAGAGCTAAGTGTCTGAGCTTTCGAAAGTCCACCCAAACACGGGCCCAGCAGGTCTTTTAAGTGAACGGCCAGTGGCTCACAGCACTGCACCAGGGCCACAATGAGAAAACACGCTACTCAGTGTTTGTCTCGGGAAGCCTCACGGGCCGTCTCTCTAAGCCAAGCAGGCCGTTGACCTTCGAAGCAACCTGACAAAGGCACGGTTTGCCCCTGAAACGCCCAGAGCCCTTTTATAAGGTGTGCGGGCGTCGAAGCCTAACCCAAGTCAGTGGGGACGTCACGCCACTCGCCGCAGGCAAAACTGCCTGGCTACGAAGTTTCAACGGGGAAGGACAGGGGGCCGCTTCCGACCCTTTGACTGTGGCAGAAACTACACGTACTATGCACACTGCAACTTTGATATTGGTGACCTAGTGCGAAAAGCACTATTTTCCCCACTGGAGGGCAGAAGGCCTGTGGTGTCAAATTTCCCTGAGACAGGGCTGTTCTCTGTCTTCTCTTCACAGCGAGAGTGCCTTCAGGGAGAACAGAGTGTCCTTGGAGAAACAGAGAGCGTCCTGTGCATTCCAGGCGGCATCCCAGATCACCCATTGCGAAAGGGAAATCTCGACCTCTCTCCAGGGTTCAAAGGATCGATCGGATGGCCCATTCACACATTGAGGCGTTCAGCGGTTTTTCCACTGCCTTCTGGAGAAGTACTGCTGGATCTCTAGTATGCTTGTCCTACGGCACCCAGGTCCTCACAGTGTCCCAGGGAACAACACTGCGTACAGGATCACCCTTCCTGGCTGACTGAGCAGCACCATGCTACCTAAGGCCTCCGGATCACCAATTGGAAAGCACTGTGAAAGGCAACCCTGTGCTTTTTCTCCAGAGAGCTCGATGGCCAAAACATTCAACGGACTCCCAGAACACAGCACTAGCTCGTCTTTCGTAGGTGTCATGTCAGTGGACCTCAGGGCAGAGAGTGAGCTGCAAGGATAACACTCCCCTAAGTGGCCGTTCCGGGTGCCCTCACTTGGCGGACCTCTGCCTATGCCACGCACAAAGTAGAGAGGCCCTGCAGTTTTCTAAATGTAGATAGATTCCCCTTGAACCCTAGTACGCTTAAAGAAACTGCGAGGACACGTCGCAGCCTCCCCAAAGCCTTACGTCCCATACACCAGCCACACGTTGCCCATCACAACTCACTCGGTTTCGAACTTCATCCAGGAAGTGGCCAGAGTGCCCCCTTCTGTCGGTTTTGGCTCGCTGGAAACTGAACGTACTCGGGCAGTTTGGAACGTGCAGCTTGGCAATGTATGTGCATGGTCGCACGTCCCAGCTGTAAGCAGGACGGCTGCAGCCTCCATGCCGCCTGAAATATAGTGCTGCTGCCAGTCTCACGTCCTGGATTGCCCTACGTAGGAAAAGGGCGTTTCCCTGAGGGCAATACGGTGCTTCCAGTTCCCTGCAAGAGGCATGGGAAAGGCGCCAATGCCTAAAGGGAAAACGACACTGCCTGCCAGGCTCTTACTATGGTCCATGTATTGCATTTGGAAGATTGGTCATACATCATTCGCCAGGAAAACCTAGTCCATGGAGTGCCTTCACGTTAGTGAGCTTCTCGGAACTCTGGGATTACTGCGACCTCCGCACCTCCCAGGAAAGAACACTGAGACCTGAGTAGCCCTTCCTGGGCGACTTCACAACCCTCAGGGATCTTGGGCCTCCGGGCATCTCTCCCTTAACGCGGAGTGGAAAGCAGCACACTGCTTTCTTCGTTGGAGAGCTAAGTGTCTGAGCTTTCGAAAGTCCACCCAAACACGGGCCCAGCAGGTCTTTTAAGTGAACGGCCAGTGGCTCACAGCACTGCACCAGGGCCACAATGAGAAAACACGCTACTCAGTGTTTGTCTCGGGAAGCCTCACGGGCCGTCTCTCTAAGCCAAGCAGGCCGTTGACCTTCGAAGCAACCTGACAAAGGCACGGTTTGCCCCTGAAACGCCCAGAGCCCTTTTATAAGGTGTGCAGGCGTCGAAGCCTAACCCAAGTCAGTGGGGACGTCACGCCACTCGCCGCAGGCAAAACTGCCTGGCTACGAAGTTTCAACGGGGAAGGACAGGGGGCCGCTTCCGACCCTTTGACTGTGGCAGAAACTACACGTACTATGCACACTGCAACTTTGATATTGGTGACCTAGTGCGAAAAGCACTATTTTCCCCACTGGAGGGCAGAAGGCCTGTGGTGTCAAATTTCCCTGAGACAGGGCTGTTCTCTGTCTTCTCTTCACAGCGAGAGTGCCTTCAGGGAGAACAGAGTGTCCTTGGAGAAACCGAGAGCGTCCTGTGCATTCCAGGCGGCATCCCAGATCACCCATTGCGAAAGGGAAATCTCGACCTCTCTCCAGGGTTCAAAGGATCGATCGGATGGCCCATTCACACATTGAGGCGTTCAGCGGTTTTTCCCCTGCCTTCTGGAGAAGTACTGCTGGATCTCTAGTATGCTTGTCCTACGGCACCCAGGTCCTCACAGTGTCCCAGGGAACAACACTGCGTACAGGATCACCCTTCCTGGCTGACTGAGCAGCACCATGCTACCTAAGGCCTCCGGATCACCAATTGGAAAGCACTGTGAAAGGCAACCCTGTGCTTTTTCTCCAGAGAGCTCGATGGCCAAAACATTCAACGGACTCCCAGAACACAGCACTAGCTCGTCTTTCGTAGGTGTCATGTCAGTGGACCTCAGGGCAGAGAGTGAGCTGCAAGGATGACACACTCCCCTAAGTGTCCTTTCCGGGTGCCCTCACTTGGCGGACCTCTGCCTATGCCACGCACAAAGTAGAGAGGCCCTGCAGTTTTCTAAATGTAGATAGATTCCCCTTGAACCCTACTACGCTTAGAGAAACTGCGAGGACACGTCGCAGCCTCCCCAAAGCTTTACGTCCCATACACCAGCCACACGTTGCCCATCACAACTCACTCGGTTTCGAACTTCATCCAGGAAGTGGCCAGAGTGCCCCCTTCTGTCTGTTTTGGCTCGCTGGAAACTGAACGTACTCGGGCAGTTTGGAACGTGCAGCTTGGCAATGTATGTGTATGGTCGCACGTCCCAGCTGTAAGCAGGACGGCTGCAGCCTCCATGCCGCCTGAAATATAGTGCTGCTGCCAGTCTCACGTCCTGGATTGCCCTACGTAGGAAAAGGGCGCTTCCCTGAGGGCAATACGGTGCTTCCAGTTCCCTGCAAGAGGCATGGGAAAGGCGCCAATCCCTAAAGGGAAAACGACACTGCCTGCCAGGCTCTTAATATGGTCCATGTATTGCATTTGGAAGATTGGGCATACATCATTCGCCAGGAAAACCTAGTCCATGGAGTGCCTTCACGTTAGTGAGCTTCTCGGAACTCTGGGATTACTGCGACCTCCGCACCTCCCAGGAAAGAACACTGAGACCTGAGTAGCCCTTCCTGGGCGACTTCACAACCCTCAGGGATCTTGGGCCTCCGGGCATCTCTCCCTTAACGCGGAGTGGAAAGCAGCACACTGCTTTCTTCGTTGGAGAGCTAAGTGTCTGAGCTTTCGAAAGTCCACCCAAACACGGGCCCAGCAGGTCTTTTAAGTGAACGGCCAGTGGCTCACAGCACTGCACCAGGGCCACAATGAGAAAACACGCTCCTCAGGGTTTGTCTCGGGAAGCCTCACGGGCCGTCTCTCTAAGCCAAGCAGGCCGTTGACCTTCGAAGCAACCTGACAAAGGCACGGTTTGCCCCTGAAACGCCCAGAGCCCTTTTATAAGGTGTGCGGGCGTCGAAACCTAACCCAAGTCAGTGGGGACGTCACGCCACTCGCCGAAGGCAGAACTGCCTGCCTACGAAGTTTCAACGGGGAAGGACAGGGGGCCGCTTCCGACCCTTTGACTGTGGCAGAAACTACACGTACTATGCACACTGCAACTTTGATATTGGTGACCTAGTGCGAAAAGCACTATTTTCCCCACTGGAGGGCAGAAGGCCTGTGGTGTCAAATTTCCCTGAGACAGGGCTGTTCTCTGTCTTCTCTTCACAGCGAGAGTGCCTTCACGGAGAACAGAGTGTCCTTGGAGAAACAGAGAGCGTCCTGTGCATTCCAGGCGGCATCCCAGATCACCCATTGCGAAAGGGAAATCTCGACCTCTCTCCAGGGTTCAAAGGATCGATCGGATGGCCCATTCACACATTGAGGCGTTCAGCGGTTTTTCCACTGCCTTCTGGAGAAGTACTGCTGGATCTCTAGGATGCTTGTCCTACGGCACCCAGGCCCTCACAGTGTCCCAGGGAACAACACTGCGTACAGGATCACCCTTCCTGGCTGACTGAGCAGCACCATGCTACCTAAGGCCTCCGGATCACCAATTGGAAAGCACTGTGAAAGGCAACCCTGTGCTTTTTCTCCAGAGAGCTCGATGGCCAAAACATTCAATGGACTCCCAGAACACAGCACTAGCTCGTCTTTCGTAGGTGTCATGTCAGTGGACCTCAGGGCAGAGAGTGAGCTGCAAGGATAACACACTCCCCTAAGTGTCCTTTCCGGGTGCCCTCACTTGGCGGACCTCTGCCTATGCCACGCACAAAGTAGAGAGGCCCTGCAGTTTTCTAAATGTAGATAGATTCCCCTTGAACCCTACTACGCTTAGAGAAACTGCGAGGACACGTCGCAGCCTCCCCAAAGCCTTACGTCCCATACACCAGCCACACGTTGCCCATCACAACTCACTCGGTTTCGAACTTCATCCAGGAAGTGGCCAGAGTGCCCCCTTCTGTCTGTTTTGGCTCGCTGGAAACTGAACGTACTCGGGCAGTTTGGAACGTGCAGCTTGGCAATGTATGTGTATGGTCGCACGTCCCAGCTGTAAGCAGGACGGCTGCAGCCTCCATGCCGCCTGAAATATAGTGCTGCTGCCAGTCTCACGTCCTGGATTGCCCTACGTAGGAAAAGGGCGTTTCCCTGAGGGCAATACGGTGCTTCCAGTTCCCTGCAAGAGGCATGGGAAAGGCGCCAATGCCTAAAGGGAAAACGACACTGCCTGCCAGGCTCTTACTATGGTCCATGTATTGCATTTGGAAGACTGGGCATACATCATTCGCCAGGAAAACCTAGTCCATGGAGTGCCTTCACGTTAGTGAGCTTCTCGGAACTCTGGGATTACTGCGTCCTCCGCACCTCCCAGGAAAGAACACTGAGACCTGAGTAGCCCTTCCTGGGCGACTTCACAACCCTCAGGGATCTTGGGCCTCCGGGCATCTCTCCCTTAACGCGGAGTGGAAAGCAGCACACTGCTTTCTTCGTTGGAGAGCTAAGTGTCTGAGCTTTCGAAAGTCCACCCAAACACGGGCCCAGCAGGTCTTTTAAGTGAACGGCCAGTGGCTCACAGCACTGCACCAGGGCCACAATGAGAAAACACGCTCCTCAGTGTTTGTCTCGGGAAGCCTCACGGGCCGTCTCTCTAAGCCAAGCAGGCCGTTGACCTTCGAAGCAACCTGACAAAGGCACGGTTTGCCCCTGAAACGCCCAGAGCCCTTTTATAAGGTGTGCGGGCGTCGAAGCCCAACCCAAGTCAGTGGGGACGTCACGCCACTCGCCGCAGGCAGAACTGCCTGGCTACGAAGTTTCAACGGGGAAGGACAGGGGGCCGCTTCCGACCCTTTGACTGTGGCAGAAACTACACGTACTATGCACACTGCAACTTTGATATTGGTGACCTAGTGCGAAAAGCACTATTTTCCCCACTGGAGGGCAGAAGGCCTGTGGTGTCAAATTTCCCTGAGACAGGGCTGTTCTCTGTCTTCTCTTCACAGCTAGAGTGCCTTCAGGGAGAACAGAGTGTCCTTGGAGAAACAGAGAGCGTCCTGTGCATTCCAGGCGGCATCCCAGATCACCCATTGCGAAAGGGAAATCTCGACCTCTCTCCAGGGTTCAAAGGATCGATCGGATGGCCCATTCACACATTGAGGCGTTCAGCGGTTTTTCCACTGCCTTCTGGAGAAGTACTGCTGGATCTCTAGTATGCTTGTCCTACGGCACCCAGGTCCTCACAGTGTCCCAGGGAACAACACTGCGTACAGGATCACCCTTCCTGGCTGACTGAGCAGCACCATGCTACCTAAGGCCTCCGGATCACCAATTGGAAAGCACTGTGAAAGGCAACCCTGTGCTTTTTCTCCAGAGAGCTCGATGGCCAAAACATTCAACGGACTCCCAGAACACAGCACTAGCTCATCTTTCGTAGGTTTCATGTCAGTGGACCTCAGGGCAGAGAGTGAGCTGCAAGGATAACACACTCCCCTAAGTGTGCGTTCCGGGTGCCCTTACTTGGCGGACCTCTGCCTATGCCACGCACAAAGTAGAGAGGCTCTGCAGTTTTCTAAATGTAGATAGATTCCCCTTGAACCCTACTACGCTTAGAGAAACTGCGAGGACACGTCGCAGCCTCCCCAAAGCCTTACGTCCCATACACCAGCCACACGTTGCCCATCACAACTCACTCGGTTTCGAACTTCATCCAGGAAGTGGCCAGAGTGCCCCCTTCTGTCTGTTTTGGCTCGCTGGAAACTGAACGTACTCGGGCAGTTTGGAACGTGCAGCTTGGCAATGTATGTGCATGGTCGCACGTCCCAGCTGTAAGCAGGACGGCTGCAGCCTCCATGCCGCCTGAAATATAGTGCTGCTGCCAGTCTCACGTCCTGGATTGCCCTACGTAGGAAAAGGGCGTTTCCCTGAGGGCAATACGGTGCTTCCAGTTCCCTGCAAGAGGCATGGGAAAGGCGCCAATCCCTAAAGGGAAAACGACACTGCCTGCCAGGCTCTTACTATGGTCCATGTATTGCATTTGGAAGATTGGGCATACATCATTCGCCAGGAAAACCTAGTCCATGGAGTGCCTTCACGTTAGTGAGCTTCTCGGAACTCTGGGATTACTGCGTCCTCCGCACCTCCCAGGAAAGAACACTGAGACCTGAGTAGCCCTTCCTGGGCGACTTCACAACCCTCAGGGTTCTTGGGCCTCCGGGCATCTCTCCCTTAACGCGGAGTGGAAAGCAGCACACTGCTTTCTTTGTTGGAGAGCTAAGTGTCTGAGCTTTCGAAAGTCCACCCAAACACGGGCCCAGCAGGTCTTTTAAGTGTACGGCCAGTGGCTCACAGCACTGCACCAGGGCCACAATGAGAAAACACGCTACTCAGTGTTTGTCTCGGGAAGCCTCACGGGCCGTCTCTCTAAGCCAAGCAGGCCGTTGACCTTCGAAGCAACCTGACAAAGGCACGGTTTGCCCCTGAAACGCCCAGAGCCCTTTTATAAGGTGTGCGGGCGTCGAAGCCTAACCCAAGTCAGTGGGGACGTCACGCCACTCGCCGCAGGCAGAACTGCCTGGCTACGAAGTTTCAACGGGGAAGGACAGGGGGCCGCTTCCGACCCTTTGACTGTGGCAGAAACTACACGTACTATGCACACTGCAACTTTGATATTGGTGACCTAGTGCGAAAAGCACTATTTTCCCCACTGGAGGGCAGAAGGCCTGTGGTGTCAAATTTCCCTGAGACAGGGCTGTTCTCTGTCTTCTCTTCACAGCGAGAGTGCCTTCACGGAGAACAGAGTGTCCTTGGAGAAACAGAGAGCGTCCTGTGCATTCCAGGCGGCATCCCAGATCACCCATTGCGAAAGGGAAATCTCGACCTCTCTCCAGGGTTCAAAGGATCGATCGGATGGCCCATTCACACATTGAGGCGTTCAGCGGTTTTTCCACTGCCTTCTGGAGAAGTACTGCTGGATCTCTAGTATGCTTGTCCTACGGCACCCAGGTCCTCACAGTGTCCCAGGGAACAACACTGCGTACAGGATCACCCTTCCTGGCTGACTGAGCAGCACCATGCTACCTAAGGCCTCCGGATCACCAATTGGAAAGCACTGTGAAAGGCAACCCTGTGCTTTTTCTCCAGAGAGCTCGATGGCCAAAACATTCAACAGACTCCCAGAACACAGCACTAGCTCGTCTTTCGTCGGTGTCATGTCAGTGGACCTCAGGGCAGAGAGTGAGCTGCAAGGATAACACACTCCCCTGAGTGTCCGTTCCGGGTGCCCTCACTTGGCGGACCTCTGCCTATGCCACGCACAAAGTAGAGAGGCCCTGCAGTTTTCTAAATGTAGATAGATTCCCCTTGAACCCTACTACGCTTAGAGAAACTGCGAGGACACGTCGCAGCCTCCCCAAAGCCTTAGGTCCCATACACCAGCCACACGTTGCCCATCACAACTCACTCGGTTTCGAACTTCATCCAGGAAGTGGCCAGAGTGCCCCCTTCTGTCTGTTTTGGCTCGCTGGAAACTGAACGTACTCGGGCAGTTTGGAACGTGCAGCTTGGCAATGTATGTGTATGGTCGCACGTCCCAGCTGTAAGCAGGACGGCTGCAGCCTCCATGCCGCCTGAAATATAGTGCTGCTGCCAGTCTCACGTCCTGGATTGCCCTACGTAGGAAAAGGGCGTTTCCCTGAGGGCAATACGGTGCTTCCAGTTCCCTGCAAGAGGCATGGGAAAGGCGCCAATCCCTAAAGGGAAAACGACACTGCCTGCCAGGCTCTTACTATGGTCCATGTATTGCATTTGGAAGACTGGGCATACATCATTCGCCAGGAAAACCTAGTCCATGGAGTGCCTTCACGTTAGTGAGCTTCTCGGAACTCTGGGATTACTGCGTCCTCCGCACCTCCCAGGAAAGAACACTGAGACCTGAGTAGCCCTTCCTGGGCGACTTCACAACCCTCAGGGATCTTGGGCCTCCGGGCATCTCTCTCTTAACGCGGAGTGGAAAGCAGCACACTGCTTTCTTCGTTGGAGAGCTAAGTGTCTGAGCTTTCGAAAGTCCACCCAAACACGGGCCCAGCAGGTCTTTTAAGTGTACGGCCAGTGGCTCACAGCACTGCACCAGGGCCACAATGAGAAAACACGCTCCTCAGTGTTTGTCTCGGGAAGCCTCACGGGCCATCTCTCTAAGCCAAGCAGGCCGTTGACCTTCGAAGCAACCTGACAAAGGCACGGTTTGCCCCTGAAACGCCCAGAGCCCTTTTATAAGGTGTGCGGGCGTCGAAGCCTAACCCAAGTCAGTGGGGACGTCACGCCACTCGCCGCAGGCAGAACTGCCTTGCTACGAAGTTTCAACGGGGAAAGAGAGGGAGCCGTTTCCGACCCTTTGACTGTGGCAGAAACTACACGTACTATGCACACTGCAACTTTGATATTGGTGACCTAGTGCGAAAAGCACTATTTTCCCCACTGGAGAGCAGAAGACCTGTGGTGTCAAATTTCCCTGAGGCAGGTCTGTTCTCTGTCTTCTCTTCACAGCGAGAGTGCCTTCACGGAGAACAGAGTGTCCTTGGAGAAACAGAGAGCGTCCTGTGCATTCCAGGCGGCATCCCAGATCACCCATTGCGAAAGGGAAATCTCGACCTCTCTCCAGGGTTCAAAGGATCGATCGGATGGCCCATTCACACATTGAGGCGTTCAGCGGTTTTTCCCCTGCCTTCAGGAGAAGTACTGCTGGATCTCTAGTATGCTTGTCCTACGGCACCCAGGTCCTCACAGTGTCCCAGGGAACAACACTGCGTACAGGATCACCCTTCCTGGCTGACTGAGCAGCACCATGCTACCTAAGGCCTCCGGATCACCAATTGGAAAGCACTGTGAAAGGCAACCCTGTGCTTTTTCTCCAGAGAGCTCGATGGCCAAAACATTCAACGGACTCCCAGAACACAGCACTAGCTCGTCTTTCGTCGGTGTCATGTCAGTGGACCTCAGGGCAGAGAGTGAGCTGCAAGGATGACACACTCCCCTAAGTGTCCTTTCCGGGTGCCCTCACTTGGCGGACCTCTGCCTATGCCACGCACAAAGTAGAGAGGCCCTGCAGTTTTCTAAATGTAGATAGATTCCCCTTGAACCCTACTATGCTTAGAGAAACTGCGAGGACACGTCGCAGCCTCCCCAAAGCCTTAGGTCCCATACACCAGCCACACGTTGCCCATCACAACTCACTCGGTTTCGAACTTCATCCAGGAAGTGGCCAGAGTGCCCCCTTCTGTCTGTTTTGGCTCGCTGGAAACTGAACGTACTCGGGCAGTTTGGAAAGTGCAGCTTGGCAATGTATGTGTATGGTCGCACGTCCCAGCTGTAAGCAGGACGGCTGCAGCCTCCATGCCGCCTGAAATATAGTGCTGCTGCCAGTCTCACGTCCTGGATTGCCCTACGTAGGAAAAGGGCGTTTCCCTGAGGGCAATACGGTGCTTCCAGTTCCCTGCAAGAGGCATGGGAAAGGCGCCAATCCCTAAAGGGAAAACGACACTGCCTGCCAGGCTCTTACTATGGTCCATGTATTGCATTTGGAAGATTGGGCATACATCATTCGCCAGGAAAACCTAGTCCATGGAGTGCCTTCACGTTAGTGAGCTTCTCGGAACTCTGGGATTACTGCGTCCTCCGCACCTCCCAGGAAAGAACACTGAGACCTGAGTAGCCCTTCCTGGGCGACTTCACAACCCTCAGGGTTCTTGGGCCTCCGGGCATCTCTCCCTTAACGCGGAGTGGAAAGCAGCACACTGCTTTCTTCGTTGGAGAGCTAAGTGTCTGAGCTTTCGAAAGTCCACCCAAACACGGGCCCAGCAGGTCTTTTAAGTGTACGGCCAGTGGCTCACAGCACTGCACCAGGGCCACAATGAGAAAACACGCTCCTCAGTGTTTGTCTCGGGAAGCCTCACGGGCCATCTCTTTAAGCCAAGCAGGCCGTTGACCTTCGAAGCAACCTGACAAAGGCACGGTTTGCCCCTGAAACGCCCAGAGCCCTTTTATAAGATGTACGGGCGTCGAGGTCGAACCCAAGTCAGTGGGGACGTCACGCCACTCTCCGCAGGCAGAACTGCCTTGCTACGAAGTTTCAACGGGGAAAGAGAGGGAGCCGTTTCCGACCCTTTGACTGTGGCAGAAACTACACGTACTATGCACACTGCAACTTTGATATTGGTGACCTAGTGCGAAAAGCACTATTTTCCCCACTGGAGAGCAGAAGACCTGTGGTGTCAAATTTCCCTGAGACAGGTCTGTTCTCTGTCTTCTCTTCACAGCGAGAGTGCCTTCACGGAGAACAGAGTGTCCTTGGAGAAACAGAGAGCGTCCTGTGCATTCCAGGCGGCATCCCAGATCACCCATTGCGAAAGGGAAATCTCGACCTCTCTCCAGGGTTCAAAGGATCGATCGGATGGCCCATTCACACATTGAGGCGTTCAGCGGTTTTTCCACTGCCTTCTGGAGAAGTACTGCTGGATCTCTAGTATGCTTGTCCTACGGCACCCAGGTCCTCACAGTGTCCCAGGGAATAACACTGCGTACAGGATCACCCTTCCTGGCTGACTGAGCAGCACCATGCTACCTAAGGCCTCCGGATCACCAATTGGAAAGCACTGTGAAAGGCAACCCTGTGCTTTTTCTCCAGAGAGCTCGATGGCCAAAACATTCAACAGACTCCCAGAACACAGCACTAGCTCGTCTTTCGTAGGTGTCATGTCAGTGGACCTCAGGGCAGAGAGTGAGCTGCAAGGATAACACACTCCCCTGAGTGTCCGTTCCGGGTGCCCTCACTTGGCGGACCTCTGCCTATGCCACGCACAAAGTAGAGAGGCCCTGCAGTTTTCTAAATGTAGATAGATTCCCCTTGAACCCTACTACGCTTAGAGAAACTGCGAGGACACGTCGCAGCCTCCCCAAAGCCTTAGGTCCCATACACCAGCCACACGTTGCCCATCACAACTCACTCGGTTTCGAACTTCATCCAGGAAGTGGCCAGAGTGCCCCCTTCTGTCTGTTTTGGCTCGCTGGAAACTGAACGTACTCGGGCAGTTTGGAACGTGCAGCTTGACAATGTATGTGCATGGTCGCACGTCCCAGCTGTAAGCAGGACGGCTGCAGCCTCCATGCCGCCTGAAATATAGTGCTGCTGCCAGTCTCACGTCCTGGATTGCCCTACGTAGGAAAAGGGCGTTTCCCTGAGGGCAATACGGTGCTTCCAGTTCCCTGCAAGAGGCATGGGAAAGGCGCCAATCCCTAAAGGGAAAACGACACTGCCTGCCAGGCTCTTACTATGGTCCATGTATTGCATTTGGAAGACTGGGCATACATCATTCGCCAGGAAAACCTAGTCCATGGAGTGCCTTCACGTTAGTGAGCTTCTCGGAACTCTGGCATTACTGCGTCCTCCGCACCTCCCAGGAAAGAACACTGAGACCTGAGTAGCCCTTCCTGGGCGACTTCACAACCCTCAGGGTTCTTGGGCCTCCGGGCATCTCTCCCTTAACGCGGAGTGGAAAGCAGCACACTGCTTTCTTCGTTGGAGAGCTAAGTGTCTGAGCTTTCGAAAGTCCACCCAAACACGGGCCCAGCAGGTCTTTTAAGTGAACGGCCAGTGGCTCACAGCACTGCACCAGGGCCACAATGAGAAAACACGCTCCTCAGTGTTTGTCTCGGGAAGCCTCACGGGCCATCTCTCTAAGCCAAGCAGGCCGTTGACCTTCGAAGCAACCTGACAAAGGCACGGTTTGCCCCTGAAACGCCCAGAGCCCTTTCATAAGGTGTGCGGGCGTCGAAGCCTAACCCAAGTCAGTGGGGACGTCACGCCACTCTCCGCAGGCAGAACTGCCTTGCTACGAAGTTTCAACGGGGAAAGAGAGGGAGCCGTTTCCGACCCTTTGACTGTGGCAGAAACTACACGTACTATGCACACTGCAACTTTGATATTGGTGACCTAGTGCGAAAAGCACTATTTTCCCCACTGGAGAGCAGAAGACCTGTGGTGTCAAATTTCCCTGAGACAGGTCTGTTCTCTGTCTTCTCTTCACAGCGAGAGTGCCTTCACGGAGAACAGAGTGTCCTTGGAGAAACAGAGAGCGTCCTGTGCATTCCAGGCGGCATCCCAGATCACCCATTGCGAAAGGGAAATCTCGACCTCTCTCCAGGGTTCAAAGGATCGATCGGATGGCCCATTCACACATTGAGGCGTTCAGCGGTTTTTCCACTGCCTTCTGGAGAAGTACTGCTGGATCTCTAGTATGCTTGTCCTACGGCACCCAGGTCCTCACAGTGTCCCAGGGAATAACACTGCGTACAGGATCACCCTTCCTGGCTGACTGAGCAGCACCATGCTACCTAAGGCCTCCGGATCACCAATTGGAAAGCACTGTGAAAGGCAACCCTGTGCTTTTTCTCCAGAGAGCTCGATGGCCAAAACATTCAACAGACTCCCAGAACACAGCACTAGCTCGTCTTTCGTAGGTGTCATGTCAGTGGACCTCAGGGCAGAGAGTGAGCTGCAAGGATAACACACTCCCCTGAGTGTCCGTTCCGGGTGCCCTCACTTGGCGGACCTCTGCCTATGCCACGCACAAAGTAGAGAGGCCCTGCAGTTTTCTAAATGTAGATAGATTCCCCTTGAACCCTACTACGCTTAGAGAAACTGCGAGGACACGTCGCAGCCTCCCCAAAGCCTTAGGTCCCATACACCAGCCACACGTTGCCCATCACAACTCACTCGGTTTCGAACTTCATCCAGGAAGTGGCCAGAGTGCCCCCTTCTGTCTGTTTTGGCTCGCTGGAAACTGAACGTACTCGGGCAGTTTGGAACGTGCAGCTTGGCAATGTATGTGTATGGTCGCACGTCCCAGCTGTAAGCAGGACGGCTGCAGCCTCCATGCCGCCTGAAATATAGTGCTGCTGCCAGTCTCACGTCCTGGATTGCCCTACGTAGGAAAAGGGCGTTTCCCTGAGGGCAATACGGTGCTTCCAGTTCCCTGCAAGAGGCATGGGAAAGGCGCCAATCCCTAAAGGGAAAACGACACTGCCTGCCAGGCTCTTACTATGGTCCATGTATTGCATTTGGAAGACTGGGCATACATCATTCGCCAGGAAAACCTAGTCCATGGAGTGCCTTCACGTTAGTGAGCTTCTCGGAACTCTGGGATTACTGCGTCCTCCGCACCTCCCAGGAAAGAACACTGAGACCTGAGTAGCCCTTCCTGGGCGACTTCACAACCCTCAGGGATCTTGGGCCTCCGGGCATCTCTCCCTTAACGCGGAGTGGAAAGCAGCACACTGCTTTCTTCGTTGGAGAGCTAAGTGTCTGAGCTTTCGAAAGTCCACCCAAACACGGGCCCAGCAGGTCTTTTAAGTGAACGGCCAGTGGCTCACAGCACTGCACCAGGGCCACAATGAGAAAACACGCTCCTCAGTGTTTGTCTCGGGAAGCCTCACGGGCCGTCTCTCTAAGCCAAGCAGGCCGTTGACCTTCGAAGCAACCTGACAAAGGCACGGTTTGCCCCTGAAACGCCCAGAGCCCTTTTATAAGGTGTGCGGGCGTCGAAGCCTAACCCAAGTCAGTGGGGACGTCACGCCACTCGCCGCAGGCAGAACTGCCTGGCTACGAAGTTTCAACGGGGAAGGACAGGGGGCCGCTTCCGACCCTTTGACTGTGGCAGAAACTACACGTACTATGCACACTGCAACTTTGATATTGGTGACCTAGTGCGAAAAGCACTATTTTCCCCACTGGAGGGCAGAAGGCCTGTGGTGTCAAATTTCCCTGAGACAGGGCTGTTCTCTGTCTTCTCTTCACAGCTAGAGTGCCTTCAGGGAGAACAGAGTGTCCTTGGAGAAACAGAGAGCGTCCTGTGCATTCCAGGCGGCATCCCAGATCACCCATTGCGAAAGGGAAATCTCGACCTCTCTCCAGGGTTCAAAGGATCGATCGGATGGCCCATTCACACATTGAGGCGTTCAGCGGTTTTTCCACTGCCTTCTGGAGAAGTACTGCTGGATCTCTAGTATGCTTGTCCTACGGCACCCAGGTCCTCACAGTGTCCCAGGGAACAACACTGCGTACAGGATCACCCTTCCTGGCTGACTGAGCAGCACCATGCTACCTAAGGCCTCCGGATCACCAATTGGAAAGCACTGTGAAAGGCAACCCTGTGCTTTTTCTCCAGAGAGCTCGATGGCCAAAACATTCAACAGACTCCCAGAACACAGCACTAGCTCGTCTTTCGTAGGTGTCATGTCAGTGGACCTCAGGGCAGAGAGTGAGCTGCAAGGAGAACACACTCCCCTGAGTGTCCGTTCCGGGTGCCCTCACTTGGCGGACCTCTGCCTATGCCACGCACAAAGTAGAGAGGCCCTGCAGTTTTCTAAATGTAGATAGATTCCCCTTGAACCCTACTACGCTTAGAGAAACTGCGAGGACACGTCGCAGCCTCCCCAAAGCCTTAGGTCCCATACACCAGCCACACGTTGCCCATCACAACTCACTCGGTTTCGAACTTCATCCAGGAAGTGGCCAGAGTGCCCCCTTCTGTCTGTTTTGGCTCGCTGGAAACTGAACGTACTCGGGCAGTTTGGAACGTGCAGCTTGGCAATGTATGTGCATGGTCTCACGTCCCAGCTGTAAGCAGGACGGCTGCAGCCTCCATGCCGCCTGAAATATAGTGCTGCTGCCAGTCTCACGTCCTGGATTGCCCTACGTAGGAAAAGGGCGTTTCCCTGAGGGCAATACGGTGCTTCCAGTTCCCTGCAAGAGGCATGGGAAAGGCGCCAATCCCTAAAGGGAAAACGACACTGCCTGCCAGGCTCTTACTATGGTCCATGTATTGCATTTGGAAGACTGGGCATACATCATTCGCCAGGAAAACCTAGTCCATGGAGTGCCTTCACGTTAGTGAGCTTCTCGGAACTCTGGGATTACTGCGTCCTCCGCACCTCCCAGGAAAGAACACTGAGACCTGAGTAGCCCTTCCTGGGCGACTTCACAACCCTCAGGGTTCTTGGGCCTCCGGGCATCTCTCCCTTAACGCGGAGTGGAAAGCAGCACACTGCTTTCTTCGTTGGAGAGCTAAGTGTCTGAGCTTTCGAAAGTCCACCCAAACACGGGCCCAGCAGGTCTTTTAAGTGTACGGCCAGTGGCTCACAGCACTGCACCAGGGCCACAATGAGAAAACACGCTCCTCAGTGTTTGTCTCGGGAAGCCTCACGGGCCATCTCTCTAAGCCAAGCAGGCCGTTGACCTTCGAAGCAACCTGACAAAGGCACGGTTTGCCCCTGAAACGCCCAGAGCCCTTTTATAAGATGTACGGGCGTCGAGGCCGAACCCAAGTCAGTGGGGACGTCACGCCACTCGCCGCAGGCAGAACTGCCTTGCTACGAAGTTTCAACGGGGAAAGAGAGGGAGCCGCTTCCGACCCTTTGACTGTGGCAGAAACTACACGTACTATGCACACTGCAACTTTGATATTGGTGACCTAGTGCGAAAAGCACTATTTTCCCCACTGGAGAGCAGAAGACCTGTGGTGTCAAATTTCCCTGAGACAGGTCTGTTCTCTGTCTTCTCTTCACAGCGAGAGTGCCTTCACGGAGAACAGAGTGTCCTTGGAGAAACAGAGAGCGTCCTGTGCATTCCAGGCGGCATCCCAGATCACCCATTGCGAAAGGGAAATCTCGACCTCTCTCCAGGGTTCAAAGGATCGATCGGATGGCCCATTCACACATTGAGGCGTTCAGCGGTTTTTCCACTGCCTTCTGGAGAAGTACTGCTGGATCTCTAGTATGCTTGTCCTACGGCACCCAGGTCCTCACAGTGTCCCAGGGAACAACACTGCGTACAGGATCACCCTTCCTGGCTGACTGAGCAGCACCATGCTACCTAAGGCCTCCGGATCACCAATTGGAAAGCACTGTGAAAGGCAACCCTGTGCTTTTTCTCCAGAGAGCTCGATGGCCAAAACATTCAACGGACTCCCAGAACACAGCACTAGCTCGTCTTTCGTCGGTGTCATGTCAGTGGACCTCAGGGCAGAGAGTGAGCTGCAAGGATGACACACTCCCCTAAGTGTCCTTTCCGGGTGCCCTCACTTGGCGGACCTCTGCCTATGCCACGCACAAAGTAGAGAGGCCCTGCAGTTTTCTAAATGTAGATAGATTCCCCTTGAACCCTACTACGCTTAGAGAAACTGCGAGGACACGTCGCAGCCTCCCCAAAGCCTTACGTCCCATACACCAGCCACACGTTGCCCATCACAACTCACTCGGTTTCGAACTTCATCCAGGAAGTGGCCAGAGTGCCCCCTTCTGTCTGTTTTGGCTCGCTGGAAACTGAACGTACTCGGGCAGTTTGGAACGTGCAGCTTGGCAATGTATGTGTATGGTCGCACGTCCCAGCTGTAAGCAAGACGGTTGCAGCCTCCATGCCGCCTGAAATATAGTGCTGCTGCCAGTCTCACGTCCTGGATTGCCCTACGTAGGAAAAGGGCGTTTCCCTGAGGGCAATACGGTGCTTCCAGTTCCCTGCAAGAGGCATGGGAAAGGCGCCAATCCCTAAAGGGAAAACGACACTGCCTGCCAGGCTCTTACTATGGTCCATGTATTGCATTTGGAAGACTGGGCATACATCATTCGCCAGGAAAACCTAGTCCATGGAGTGCCTTCACGTTAGTGAGCTTCTCGGAACTCTGGGATTACTGCGTCCTCCGCACCTCCCAGGAAAGAACACTGAGACCTGAGTAGCCCTTCCTGGGCGACTTCACAACCCTCAGGGTTCTTGGGCCTCCGGGCATCTCTCCCTTAACGCGGAGTGGAAAGCAGCACACTGCTTTCTTCGTTGGAGAGCTAAGTGTCTGAGCTTTCGAAAGTCCACCCAAACACGGGCCCAGCAGGTCTTTTAAGTGTACGGCCAGTGTCTCACAGCACTGCACCAGGGCCACAATGAGAAAACACGCTCCTCAGTGTTTGTCTCGGGAAGCCTCACGGGCCATCTCTTTAAGCCAAGCAGGCCGTTGACCTTCGAAGCAACCTGACAAAGGCACGGTTTGCCCCTGAAACGCCCAGAGCCCTTTTATAAGATGTACGGGCGTCGAGGCCGAACCCAAGTCAGTGGGGACGTCACGCCACTCTCCGCAGGCAGAACTGCCTTGCTACGAAGTTTCAACGGGGAAAGAGAGGGAGCCGTTTCCGACCCTTTGACTGTGGCAGAAACTACACGTACTATGCACACTGCAACTTTGATATTGGTGACCTAGTGCGAAAAGCACTATTTTCCCCACTGGAGAGCAGAAGACCTGTGGTGTCAAATTTCCCTGAGACAGGTCTGTTCTCTGTCTTCTCTTCACAGCGAGAGTGCCTTCACGGAGAACAGAGTGTCCTTGGAGAAACAGAGAGCGTCCTGTGCATTGCAGGCGGCATCCCAGATCACCCATTGCGAAAGGGAAATCTCGACCTCTCTCCAGGGTTCAAAGGATCGATCGGATGGCCCATTCACACATTGAGGCGTTCAGCGGTTTTTCCACTGCCTTCTGGAGAAGTACTGCTGAATCTCTAGTATGCTTGTCCTACGGCACCCAGGTCCTCACAGTGTCCCAGGGAATAACACTGCGTACAGGATCACCCTTCCTGGCTGACTGAGCAGCACCATGCTACCTAAGGCCTCCGGATCACCAATTGGAAAGCACTGTGAAAGGCAACCCTGTGCTTTTTCTCCAGAGAGCTCGATGGCCAAAACATTCAACGGACTCCCAGAACACAGCACTAGCTCATCTTTCGTAGGTTTCATGTCAGTGGACCTCAGGGCAGAGAGTGAGCTGCAAGGATAACACACTCCCCTAAGTGTCCGTTCCGGGTGCCCTTACTTGGCGGACCTCTGCCTATGCCACGCACAAAGTAGAGAGGCTCTGCAGTTTTCTAAATGTAGATAGATTCCCCTTGAACCCTACTACGCTTAGAGAAACTGCGAGGACACGTCGCAGCCTCCCCAAAGCCTTACGTCCCATACACCAGCCACACGTTGCCCATCACAACTCACTCGGTTTCGAACTTCATCCAGGAAGTGGCCAGAGTGCCCCCTTCTGTCTGTTTTGGCTCGCTGGAAACTGAACGTACTCGGGCAGTTTGGAACGTGCAGCTTGGCAATGTATGTGCATGGTCGCACGTCCCAGCTGTAAGCAGGACGGCTGCAGCCTCCATGCCGCCTGAAATATAGTGCTGCTGCCAGTCTCACGTCCTGGATTGCCCTACGTAGGAAAAGGGCGTTTCCCTGAGGGCAATACGGTGCTTCCAGTTCCCTGCAAGAGGCATGGGAAAGGCGCCAATCCCTAAAGGGAAAACGACACTGCCTGCCAGGCTCTTACTATGGTCCATGTATTGCATTTGGAAGATTGGTCATACATCATTCGCCAGGAAAACCTAGTCCATGGAGTGCCTTCACGTTAGTGAGCTTCTCGGAACTCTGGGATTACTGCGACCTCCGCACCTCCCAGGAAAGAACACTGAGACCTGAGTAGCCCTTCCTGGGCGACTTCACAACCCTCAGGGATCTTGGGCCTCCGGGCATCTCTCCCTTAACGCGGAGTGGAAAGCAGCACACTGCTTTCTTCGTTGGAGAGCTAAGTGTCTGAGCTTTCGAAAGTCCACCCAAACACGGGCCCAGCAGGTCTTTTAAGTGAACGGCCAGTGGCTCACAGCACTGCACCAGGGCCACAATGAGAAAACACGCTACTCAGTGTTTGTCTCGGGAAGCCTCACGGGCCGTCTCTCTAAGCCAAGCAGGCCGTTGACCTTCGAAGCAACCTGACAAAGGCACGGTTTGCCCCTGAAACGCCCAGAGCCCTTTTATAAGGTGTGCGGGCGTCGAAGCCTAACCCAAGTCAGTGGGGACGTCACGCCACTCGCCGCAGGCAAAACTGCCTGGCTACGAAGTTTCAACGGGGAAGGACAGGGGGCCGCTTCCGACCCTTTGACTGTGGCAGAAACTACACGTACTATGCACACTGCAACTTTGATATTGGTGACCTAGTGCGAAAAGCACTATTTTCCCCACTGGAGGGCAGAAGGCCTGTGGTGTCAAATTTCCCTGAGACAGGGCTGTTCTCTGTCTTCTCTTCACAGCGAGAGTGCCTTCAGGGAGAACAGAGTGTCCTTGGAGAAACAGAGAGCGTCCTGTGCATTCCAGGCGGCATCCCAGATCACCCATTGCGAAAGGGAAATCTCGACCTCTCTCCAGGGTTCAAAGGATCGATCGGATGGCCCATTCACACATTGAGGCGTTCAGCGGTTTTTCCACTGCCTTCTGGAGAAGTACTGCTGGATCTCTAGTATGCTTGTCCTACGGCACCCAGGTCCTCACAGTGTCCCAGGGAACAACACTGCGTACAGGATCACCCTTCCTGGCTGACTGAGCAGCACCATGCTACCTAAGGCCTCCGGATCACCAATTGGAAAGCACTGTGAAAGGCAACCCTGTGCTTTTTCTCCAGAGAGCTCGATGGCCAAAACATTCAACGGACTCCCAGAACACAGCACTAGCTCGTCTTTCGTAGGTGTCATGTCAGTGGACCTCAGGGCAGAGAGTGAGCTGCAAGGATAACACTCCCCTAAGTGGCCGTTCCGGGTGCCCTCACTTGGCGGACCTCTGCCTATGCCACGCACAAAGTAGAGAGGCCCTGCAGTTTTCTAAATGTAGATAGATTCCCCTTGAACCCTAGTACGCTTAGAGAAACTGCGAGGACACGTCGCAGCCTCCCCAAAGCCTTACGTCCCATACACCAGCCACACGTTGCCCATCACAACTCACTCGGTTTCGAACTTCATCCAGGAAGTGTCCAGAGTGCCCCTTTCTGTCGGTTTTGGCTCGCTGGAAACTGAACGAACTCGGGCAGTTTGGAACGTGCAGCTTGGCAATGTATGTGCATGGTCGCACGTCCCAGCTGTAAGCAGGACGGCTGCAGCCTCCATGCCGCCTGAAATATAGTGCTGCTGCCAGTCTCACGTCCTGGATTGCCCTACGTAGGAAAAGGGCGTTTCCCTGAGGGCAATACGGTGCTTCCAGTTCCCTGCAAGAGGCATGGGAAAGGCGCCAATGCCTAAAGGGAAAACGACACTGCCTGCCAGGCTCTTACTATGGTCCATGTATTGCATTTGGAAGATTGGTCATACATCATTCGCCAGGAAAACCTAGTCCATGGAGTGCCTTCACGTTAGTGAGCTTCTCGGAACTCTGGCATTACTGCGTCCTCTGCACCTCCCAGGAAAGAACACTGAGACCTGAGTAGCCCTTCCTGGGCGACTTCACAACCCTCAGGGATCTTGGGCCTCCGGGCATCTCTCCCTTAACGCGGAGTGGAAAGCAGCACACTGCTTTCTTCGTTGGAGAGCTAAGTGTCTGAGCTTTCGAAAGTCCACCCAAACACGGGCCCAGCAGGTCTTTTAAGTGAACGGCCAGTGGCTCACAGCACTGCACCAGGGCCACAATGAGAAAACACGCTACTCAGTGTTTGTCTCGGGAAGCCTCACGGGCCGTCTCTCTAAGCCAAGCAGGCCGTTGACCTTCGAAGCAACCTGACAAAGGCACGGTTTGCCCCTGAAACGCCCAGAGCCCTTTTATAAGGTGTGCAGGCGTCGAAGCCTAACCCAAGTCAGTGGGGACGTCACGCCACTCGCCGCAGGCAAAACTGCCTGGCTACGAAGTTTCAACGGGGAAGGACAGGGGGCCGCTTCCGACCCTTTGACTGTGGCAGAAACTACACGTACTATGCACACTGCAACTTTGATATTGGTGACCTAGTGCGAAAAGCACTATTTTCCCCACTGGAGAGCAGAAGACCTGTGGTGTCAAATTTCCCTGAGACAGGTCTGTTCTCTGTCTTCTCTTCACAGCGAGAGTGCCTTCACGGAGAACAGAGTGTCCTTGGAGAAACAGAGAGCGTCCTGTGCATTCCAGGCGGCATCCCAGATCACCCATTGCGAAAGGGAAATCTCGACCTCTCTCCAGGGTTCAAAGGATCGATCGGATGGCCCATTCACACATTGAGGCGTTCAGCGGTTTTTCCACTGCCTTCTGGAGAAGTACTGCTGGATCTCTAGTATGCTTGTCCTACGGCACCCAGGTCCTCACAGTGTCCCAGGGAATAACACTGCGTACAGGATCACCCTTCCTGGCTGACTGAGCAGCACCATGCTACCTAAGGCCTCCGGATCACCAATTGGAAAGCACTGTGAAAGGCAACCCTGTGCTTTTTCTCCAGAGAGCTCGATGGCCAAAACATTCAACGGACTCCCAGAACACAGCACTAGCTCGTCTTTCGTAGGTGTCATGTCAGTGGACCTCAGGGCAGAGAGTGAGCTGCAAGGATAACACACTCCCCTAAGTGTCCGTTCCGGGTGCCCTCACTTGGCGGACCTCTGCCTATGCCACGCACAAAGTAGAGAGGCCCTGCAGTTTTCTAAATGTAGATAGATTCCCCTTGAACCCTACTACGCTTAGAGAAACTGCGAGGACACGTCGCAGCCTCCCCAAAGCCTTAGGTCCCATACACCAGCCACACGTTGCCCATCACAACTCACTCGGTTTCGAACTTCATCCAGGAAGTGTCCAGAGTGCCCCCTTCTGTCTGTTTTGGCTCGCTGGAAACTGAACGTACTCGGGCAGTTTGGAACGTGCAGCTTGGCAATGTATGTGCATGGTCGCACGTCCCAGCTGTAAGCAGGACGGCTGCAGCCTCCATGCCGCCTGAAATATAGTGCTGCTGCCAGTCTCACGTCCTGGATTGCCCTACGTAGGAAAAGGGCGTTTCCCTGAGGGCAATACGGTGCTTCCAGTTCCCTGCAAGAGGCATGGGAAAGGCGCCAATGCCTAAAGGGAAAACGACACTGCCTGCCAGGCTCTTACTATGGTCCATGTATTGCATTTGGAAGACTGGGCATACATCATTCGCCAGGAAAACCTAGTCCATGGAGTGCCTTCACGTTAGTGAGCTTCTCGGAACTCTGGGATTACTGCGTCCTCCGCACCTCCCAGGAAAGAACACTGAGACCTGAGTAGCCCTTCCTGGGCGACTTCACAACCCTCAGGGATCTTGGGCCTCCGGGCATCTCTCTCTTAACGCGGAGTGGAAAGCAGCACACTGCTTTCTTCGTTGGAGAGCTAAGTGTCTGAGCTTTCGAAAGTCCACCCAAACACGGGCCCAGCAGGTCTTTTAAGTGTACGGCCAGTGGCTCACAGCACTGCACCAGGGCCACAATGAGAAAACACGCTCCTCAGTGTTTGTCTCGGGAAGCCTCACGGGCCATCTCTCTAAGCCAAGCAGGCCGTTGACCTTCGAAGCAACCTGACAAAGGCACGGTTTGCCCCTGAAACGCCCAGAGCCCTTTTATAAGGTGTGCGGGCGTCGAAGCCTAACCCAAGTCAGTGGGGACGTCACGCCACTCGCCGCAGGCAGAACTGCCTTGCTACGAAGTTTCAACGGGGAAAGAGAGGGAGCCGTTTCCGACCCTTTGACTGTGGCAGAAACTACACGTACTATGCACACTGCAACTTTGATATTGGTGACCTAGTGCGAAAAGCACTATTTTCCCCACTGGAGAGCAGAAGACCTGTGGTGTCAAATTTCCCTGAGGCAGGTCTGTTCTCTGTCTTCTCTTCACAGCGAGAGTGCCTTCACGGAGAACAGAGTGTCCTTGGAGAAACAGAGAGCGTCCTGTGCATTCCAGGCGGCATCCCAGATCACCCATTGCGAAAGGGAAATCTCGACCTCTCTCCAGGGTTCAAAGGATCGATCGGATGGCCCATTCACACATTGAGGCGTTCAGCGGTTTTTCCCCTGCCTTCTGGAGAAGTACTGCTGGATCTCTAGTATGCTTGTCCTACGGCACCCAGGTCCTCACAGTGTCCCAGGGAACAACACTGCGTACAGGATCACCCTTCCTGGCTGACTGAGCAGCACCATGCTACCTAAGGCCTCCGGATCACCAATTGGAAAGCACTGTGAAAGGCAACCCTGTGCTTTTTCTCCAGAGAGCTCGATGGCCAAAACATTCAACGGACTCCCAGAACACAGCACTAGCTCGTCTTTCGTCGGTGTCATGTCAGTGGACCTCAGGGCAGAGAGTGAGCTGCAAGGATGACACACTCCCCTAAGTGTCCTTTCCGGGTGCCCTCACTTGGCGGACCTCTGCCTATGCCACGCACAAAGTAGAGAGGCCCTGCAGTTTTCTAAATGTAGATAGATTCCCCTTGAACCCTACTATGCTTAGAGAAACTGCGAGGACACGTCGCAGCCTCCCCAAAGCCTTAGGTCCCATACACCAGCCACACGTTGCCCATCACAACTCACTCGGTTTCGAACTTCATCCAGGAAGTGGCCAGAGTGCCCCCTTCTGTCTGTTTTGGCTCGCTGGAAACTGAACGTACTCGGGCAGTTTGGAAAGTGCAGCTTGGCAATGTATGTGTATTGTCGCACGTCCCAGCTGTAAGCAGGACGGCTGCAGCCTCCATGCCGCCTGAAATATAGTGCTGCTGCCAGTCTCACGTCCTGGATTGCCCTACGTAGGAAAAGGGCGTTTCCCTGAGGGCAATACGGTGCTTCCAGTTCCCTGCAAGAGGCATGGGAAAGGCGCCAATCCCTAAAGGGAAAACGACACTGCCTGCCAGGCTCTTACTATGGTCCATGTATTGCATTTGGAAGATTGGGCATACATCATTCGCCAGGAAAACCTAGTCCATGGAGTGCCTTCACGTTAGTGAGCTTCTCGGAACTCTGGGATTACTGCGTCCTCCGCACCTCCCAGGAAAGAACACTGAGACCTGAGTAGCCCTTCCTGGGCGACTTCACAACCCTCAGGGTTCTTGGGCCTCCGGGCATCTCTCCCTTAACGCGGAGTGGAAAGCAGCACACTGCTTTCTTCGTTGGAGAGCTAAGTGTCTGAGCTTTCGAAAGTCCACCCAAACACGGGCCCAGCAGGTCTTTTAAGTGTACGGCCAGTGGCTCACAGCACTGCACCAGGGCCACAATGAGAAAACACGCTCCTCAGTGTTTGTCTCGGGAAGCCTCACGGGCCATCTCTTTAAGCCAAGCAGGCCGTTGACCTTCGAAGCAACCTGACAAAGGCACGGTTTGCCCCTGAAACGCCCAGAGCCCTTTTATAAGATGTACGGGCGTCGAGGTCGAACCCAAGTCAGTGGGGACGTCACGCCACTCTCCGCAGGCAGAACTGCCTTGCTACGAAGTTTCAACGGGTAAAGAGAGGGAGCCGTTTCCGACCCTTTGACTGTGGCAGAAACTACACGTACTATGCACACTGCAACTTTGATATTGGTGACCTAGTGCGAAAAGCACTATTTTCCCCACTGGAGAGCAGAAGACCTGTGGTGTCAAATTTCCCTGAGACAGGTCTGTTCTCTGTCTTCTCTTCACAGCGAGAGTGCCTTCACGGAGAACAGAGTGTCCTTGGAGAAACAGAGAGCGTCCTGTGCATTCCAGGCGGCATCCCAGATCACCCATTGCGAAAGGGAAATCTCGACCTCTCTCCAGGGTTCAAAGGATCGATCGGATGGCCCATTCACACATTGAGGCGTTCAGCGGTTTTTCCACTGCCTTCTGGAGAAGTACTGCTGGATCTCTAGTATGCTTGTCCTACGGCACCCAGGTCCTCACAGTGTCCCAGGGAATAACACTGCGTACAGGATCACCCTTCCTGGCTGACTGAGCAGCACCATGCTACCTAAGGCCTCCGGATCACCAATTGGAAAGCACTGTGAAAGGCAACCCTGTGCTTTTTCTCCAGAGAGCTCGATGGCCAAAACATTCAACAGACTCCCAGAACACAGCACTAGCTCGTCTTTCGTAGGTGTCATGTCAGTGGACCTCAGGGCAGAGAGTGAGCTGCAAGGATAACACACTCCCCTGAGTGTCCGTTCCGGGTGCCCTCACTTGGCGGACCTCTGCCTATGCCACGCACAAAGTAGAGAGGCCCTGCAGTTTTCTAAATGTAGATAGATTCCCCTTGAACCCTACTACGCTTAGAGAAACTGCGAGGACACGTCGCAGCCTCCCCAAAGCCTTAGGTCCCATACACCAGCCACACGTTGCCCATCACAACTCACTCGGTTTCGAACTTCATCCAGGAAGTGGCCAGAGTGCCCCCTTCTGTCTGTTTTGGCTCGCTGGAAACTGAACGTACTCGGGCAGTTTGGAACGTGCAGCTTGGCAATGTATGTGCATGGTCGCACGTCCCAGCTGTAAGCAGGACGGCTGCAGCCTCCATGCCGCCTGAAATATAGTGCTGCTGCCAGTCTCACGTCCTGGATTGCCCTACGTAGGAAAAGGGCGTTTCCCTGAGGGCAATACGGTGCTTCCAGTTCCCTGCAAGAGGCATGGGAAAGGCGCCAATCCCTAAAGGGAAAACGACACTGCCTGCCAGGCTCTTACTATGGTCCATGTATTGCATTTGGAAGACTGGGCATACATCATTCGCCAGGAAAACCTAGTCCATGGAGTGCCTTCACGTTAGTGAGCTTCTCGGAACTCTGGCATTACTGCGTCCTCCGCACCTCCCAGGAAAGAACACTGAGACCTGAGTAGCCCTTCCTGGGCGACTTCACAACCCTCAGGGTTCTTGGGCCTCCGGGCATCTCTCCCTTAACGCGGAGTGGAAAGCAGCACACTGCTTTCTTCGTTGGAGAGCTAAGTGTCTGAGCTTTCGAAAGTCCACCCAAACACGGGCCCAGCAGGTCTTTTAAGTGAACGGCCAGTGGCTCACAGCACTGCACCAGGGCCACAATGAGAAAACACGCTCCTCAGTGTTTGTCTCGGGAAGCCTCACGGGCCATCTCTCTAAGCCAAGCAGGCCGTTGACCTTCGAAGCAACCTGACAAAGGCACGGTTTGCCCCTGAAACGCCCAGAGCCCTTTCATAAGGTGTGCGGGCGTCGAAGCCTAACCCAAGTCAGTGGGGACGTCACGCCACTCTCCGCAGGCAGAACTGCCTTGCTACGAAGTTTCAACGGGGAAAGAGAGGGAGCCGTTTCCGACCCTTTGACTGTGGCAGAAACTACACGTACTATGCACACTGCAACTTTGATATTGGTGACCTAGTGCGAAAAGCACTATTTTCCCCACTGGAGAGCAGAAGACCTGTGGTGTCAAATTTCCCTGAGACAGGTCTGTTCTCTGTCTTCTCTTCACAGCGAGAGTGCCTTCACGGAGAACAGAGTGTCCTTGGAGAAACAGAGAGCGTCCTGTGCATTCCAGGCGGCATCCCAGATCACCCATTGCGAAAGGGAAATCTCGACCTCTCTCCAGGGTTCAAAGGATCGATCGGATGGCCCATTCACACATTGAGGCGTTCAGCGGTTTTTCCACTGCCTTCTGGAGAAGTACTGCTGGATCTCTAGTATGCTTGTCCTACGGCACCCAGGTCCTCACAGTGTCCCAGGGAATAACACTGCGTACAGGATCACCCTTCCTGGCTGACTGAGCAGCACCATGCTACCTAAGGCCTCCGGATCACCAATTGGAAAGCACTGTGAAAGGCAACCCTGTGCTTTTTCTCCAGAGAGCTCGATGGCCAAAACATTCAACAGACTCCCAGAACACAGCACTAGCTCGTCTTTCGTAGGTGTCATGTCAGTGGACCTCAGGGCAGAGAGTGAGCTGCAAGGATAACACACTCCCCTGAGTGTCCGTTCCGGGTGCCCTCACTTGGCGGACCTCTGCCTATGCCACGCACAAAGTAGAGAGGCCCTGCAGTTTTCTAAATGTAGATAGATTCCCCTTGAACCCTACTACGCTTAGAGAAACTGCGAGGACACGTCGCAGCCTCCCCAAAGCCTTAGGTCCCATACACCAGCCACACGTTGCCCATCACAACTCACTCGGTTTCGAACTTCATCCAGGAAGTGGCCAGAGTGCCCCCTTCTGTCTGTTTTGGCTCGCTGGAAACTGAACGTACTCGGGCAGTTTGGAACGTGCAGCTTGGCAATGTATGTGTATGGTCGCACGTCCCAGCTGTAAGCAGGACGGCTGCAGCCTCCATGCCGCCTGAAATATAGTGCTGCTGCCAGTCTCACGTCCTGGATTGCCCTACGTAGGAAAAGGGCGTTTCCCTGAGGGCAATACGGTGCTTCCAGTTCCCTGCAAGAGGCATGGGAAAGGCGCCAATCCCTAAAGGGAAAACGACACTGCCTGCCAGGCTCTTACTATGGTCCATGTATTGCATTTGGAAGACTGGGCATACATCATTCGCCAGGAAAACCTAGTCCATGGAGTGCCTTCACGTTAGTGAGCTTCTCGGAACTCTGGGATTACTGCGTCCTCCGCACCTCCCAGGAAAGAACACTGAGACCTGAGTAGCCCTTCCTGGGCGACTTCACAACCCTCAGGGATCTTGGGCCTCCGGGCATCTCTCTCTTAACGCGGAGTGGAAAGCAGCACACTGCTTTCTTCGTTGGAGAGCTAAGTGTCTGAGCTTTCGAAAGTCCACCCAAACACGGGCCCAGCAGGTCTTTTAAGTGTACGGCCAGTGGCTCACAGCACTGCACCAGGGCCACAATGAGAAAACACGCTCCTCAGTGTTTGTCTCGGGAAGCCTCACGGGCCATCTCTCTAAGCCAAGCAGGCCGTTGACCTTCGAAGCAACCTGACAAAGGCACGGTTTGCCCCTGAAACGCCCAGAGCCCTTTTATAAGATGTACGGGCGTCGAGGTCGAACCGAAGTCAGTGGGGACGTCACGCCACTCTCCGCAGGCAGAACTGCCTTGCTACGAAGTTTCAACGGGGAAAGAGAGGGAGCCGTTTCCGACCCTTTGACTGTGGCAGAAACTACACGTACTATGCACACTGCAACTTTGATATTGGTGACCTAGTGCGAAAAGCACTATTTTCCCCACTGGAGAGCAGAAGACCTGTGGTGTCAAATTTCCCTGAGACAGGTCTGTTCTCTGTCTTCTCTTCACAGCGAGAGTGCCTTCACGGAGAACAGAGTGTCCTTGGAGAAACAGAGAGCGTCCTGTGCATTCCAGGCGGCATCCCAGATCACCCATTGCGAAAGGGAAATCTCGACCTCTCTCCAGGGTTCAAAGGATCGATCGGATGGCCCATTCACACATTGAGGCGTTCAGCGGTTTTTCCACTGCCTTCTGGAGAAGTACTGCTGGATCTCTAGTATGCTTGTCCTACGGCACCCAGGTCCTCACAGTGTCCCAGGGAATAACACTGCGTACAGGATCACCCTTCCTGGCTGACTGAGCAGCACCATGCTACCTAAGGCCTCCGGATCACCAATTGGAAAGCACTGTGAAAGGCAACCCTGTGCTTTTTCTCCAGAGAGCTCGATGGCCAAAACATTCAACAGACTCCCAGAACACAGC
Source organism: Hyperoodon ampullatus (assembly GCF_949752795.1). Taxonomy (NCBI): domain Eukaryota; kingdom Metazoa; phylum Chordata; class Mammalia; order Artiodactyla; family Ziphiidae; genus Hyperoodon; species Hyperoodon ampullatus. The sequence continues at coordinate 83,962 of NW_027640659.1, read as the reverse complement.
ACTAGCTCGTCTTTCGTAGGTGTCATGTCAGTGGACCTCAGGGCAGAGAGTGAGCTGCAAGGATAACACACTCCCCTGAGTGTCCGTTCCGGGTGCCCTCACTTGGCGGACCTCTGCCTATGCCACGCACAAAGTAGAGAGGCCCTGCAGTTTTCTAAATGTAGATAGATTCCCCTTGAACCCTACTACGCTTAGAGAAACTGCGAGGACACGTCGCAGCCTCCCCAAAGCCTTAGGTCCCATACACCAGCCACACGTTGCCCATCACAACTCACTCGGTTTCGAACTTCATCCAGGAAGTGGCCAGAGTGCCCCCTTCTGTCTGTTTTGGCTCGCTGGAAACTGAACGTACTCGGGCAGTTTGGAACGTGCAGCTTGGCAATGTATGTGCATGGTCTCACGTCCCAGCTGTAAGCAGGACGGCTGCAGCCTCCATGCCGCCTGAAATATAGTGCTGCTGCCAGTCTCACGTCCTGGATTGCCCTACGTAGGAAAAGGGCGTTTCCCTGAGGGCAATACGGTGCTTCCAGTTCCCTGCAAGAGGCATGGGAAAGGCGCCAATCCCTAAAGGGAAAACGACACTGCCTGCCAGGCTCTTACTATGGTCCATGTATTGCATTTGGAAGACTGGGCATACATCATTCGCCAGGAAAACCTAGTCCATGGAGTGCCTTCACGTTAGTGAGCTTCTCGGAACTCTGGGATTACTGCGTCCTCCGCACCTCCCAGGAAAGAACACTGAGACCTGAGTAGCCCTTCCTGGGCGACTTCACAACCCTCAGGGTTCTTGGGCCTCCGGGCATCTCTCCCTTAACGCGGAGTGGAAAGCAGCACACTGCTTTCTTCGTTGGAGAGCTAAGTGTCTGAGCTTTCGAAAGTCCACCCAAACACGGGCCCAGCAGGTCTTTTAAGTGTACGGCCAGTGGCTCACAGCACTGCACCAGGGCCACAATGAGAAAACACGCTCCTCAGTGTTTGTCTCGGGAAGCCTCACGGGCCATCTCTCTAAGCCAAGCAGGCCGTTGACCTTCGAAGCAACCTGACAAAGGCACGGTTTGCCCCTGAAACGCCCAGAGCCCTTTTATAAGATGTACGGGCGTCGAGGCCGAACCCAAGTCAGTGGGGACGTCACGCCACTCGCCGCAGGCAGAACTGCCTTGCTACGAAGTTTCAACGGGGAAAGAGAGGGAGCCGCTTCCGACCCTTTGACTGTGGCAGAAACTACACGTACTATGCACACTGCAACTTTGATATTGGTGACCTAGTGCGAAAAGCACTATTTTCCCCACTGGAGAGCAGAAGACCTGTGGTGTCAAATTTCCCTGAGACAGGTCTGTTCTCTGTCTTCTCTTCACAGCGAGAGTGCCTTCACGGAGAACAGAGTGTCCTTGGAGAAACAGAGAGCGTCCTGTGCATTCCAGGCGGCATCCCAGATCACCCATTGCGAAAGGGAAATCTCGACCTCTCTCCAGGGTTCAAAGGATCGATCGGATGGCCCATTCACACATTGAGGCGTTCAGCGGTTTTTCCACTGCCTTCTGGAGAAGTACTGCTGGATCTCTAGTATGCTTGTCCTACGGCACCCAGGTCCTCACAGTGTCCCAGGGAACAACACTGCGTACAGGATCACCCTTCCTGGCTGACTGAGCAGCACCATGCTACCTAAGGCCTCCGGATCACCAATTGGAAAGCACTGTGAAAGGCAACCCTGTGCTTTTTCTCCAGAGAGCTCGATGGCCAAAACATTCAACGGACTCCCAGAACACAGCACTAGCTCGTCTTTCGTCGGTGTCATGTCAGTGGACCTCAGGGCAGAGAGTGAGCTGCAAGGATGACACACTCCCCTAAGTGTCCTTTCCGGGTGCCCTCACTTGGCGGACCTCTGCCTATGCCACGCACAAAGTAGAGAGGCCCTGCAGTTTTCTAAATGTAGATAGATTCCCCTTGAACCCTACTACGCTTAGAGAAACTGCGAGGACACGTCGCAGCCTCCCCAAAGCCTTACGTCCCATACACCAGCCACACGTTGCCCATCACAACTCACTCGGTTTCGAACTTCATCCAGGAAGTGGCCAGAGTGCCCCCTTCTGTCTGTTTTGGCTCGCTGGAAACTGAACGTACTCGGGCAGTTTGGAACGTGCAGCTTGGCAATGTATGTGTATGGTCGCACGTCCCAGCTGTAAGCAAGACGGTTGCAGCCTCCATGCCGCCTGAAATATAGTGCTGCTGCCAGTCTCACGTCCTGGATTGCCCTACGTAGGAAAAGGGCGTTTCCCTGAGGGCAATACGGTGCTTCCAGTTCCCTGCAAGAGGCATGGGAAAGGCGCCAATCCCTAAAGGGAAAACGACACTGCCTGCCAGGCTCTTACTATGGTCCATGTATTGCATTTGGAAGACTGGGCATACATCATTCGCCAGGAAAACCTAGTCCATGGAGTGCCTTCACGTTAGTGAGCTTCTCGGAACTCTGGGATTACTGCGTCCTCCGCACCTCCCAGGAAAGAACACTGAGACCTGAGTAGCCCTTCCTGGGCGACTTCACAACCCTCAGGGTTCTTGGGCCTCCGGGCATCTCTCCCTTAACGCGGAGTGGAAAGCAGCACACTGCTTTCTTTGTTGGAGAGCTAAGTGTCTGAGCTTTCGAAAGTCCACCCAAACACGGGCCCAGCAGGTCTTTTAAGTGTACGGCCAGTGGCTCACAGCACTGCACCAGGGCCACAATGAGAAAACACGCTCCTCAGTGTTTGTCTCGGGAAGCCTCACGGGCCATCTCTTTAAGCCAAGCAGGCCGTTGACCTTCGAAGCAACCTGACAAAGGCACGGTTTGCCCCTGAAACGCCCAGAGCCCTTTTATAAGATGTACGGGCGTCGAGGTCGAACCCAAGTCAGTGGGGACGTCACGCCACTCTCCGCAGGCAGAACTGCCTTGCTACGAAGTTTCAACGGGTAAAGAGAGGGAGCCGTTTCCGACCCTTTGACTGTGGCAGAAACTACACGTACTATGCACACTGCAACTTTGATATTGGTGACCTAGTGCGAAAAGCACTATTTTCCCCACTGGAGAGCAGAAGACCTGTGGTGTCAAATTTCCCTGAGACAGGTCTGTTCTCTGTCTTCTCTTCACAGCGAGAGTGCCTTCACGGAGAACAGAGTGTCCTTGGAGAAACAGAGAGCGTCCTGTGCATTCCAGGCGGCATCCCAGATCACCCATTGCGAAAGGGAAATCTCGACCTCTCTCCAGGGTTCAAAGGATCGATCGGATGGCCCATTCACACATTGAGGCGTTCAGCGGTTTTTCCACTGCCTTCTGGAGAAGTACTGCTGGATCTCTAGTATGCTTGTCCTACGGCACCCAGGTCCTCACAGTGTCCCAGGGAATAACACTGCGTACAGGATCACCCTTCCTGGCTGACTGAGCAGCACCATGCTACCTAAGGCCTCCGGATCACCAATTGGAAAGCACTGTGAAAGGCAACCCTGTGCTTTTTCTCCAGAGAGCTCGATGGCCAAAACATTCAACAGACTCCCAGAACACAGCACTAGCTCGTCTTTCGTAGGTGTCATGTCAGTGGACCTCAGGGCAGAGAGTGAGCTGCAAGGATAACACACTCCCCTGAGTGTCCGTTCCGGGTGCCCTCACTTGGCGGACCTCTGCCTATGCCACGCACAAAGTAGAGAGGCCCTGCAGTTTTCTAAATGTAGATAGATTCCCCTTGAACCCTACTACGCTTAGAGAAACTGCGAGGACACGTCGCAGCCTCCCCAAAGCCTTAGGTCCCATACACCAGCCACACGTTGCCCATCACAACTCACTCGGTTTCGAACTTCATCCAGGAAGTGGCCAGAGTGCCCCCTTCTGTCTGTTTTGGCTCGCTGGAAACTGAACGTACTCGGGCAGTTTGGAACGTGCAGCTTGGCAATGTATGTGCATGGTCGCACGTCCCAGCTGTAAGCAGGACGGCTGCAGCCTCCATGCCGCCTGAAATATAGTGCTGCTGCCAGTCTCACGTCCTGGATTGCCCTACGTAGGAAAAGGGCGTTTCCCTGAGGGCAATACGGTGCTTCCAGTTCCCTGCAAGAGGCATGGGAAAGGCGCCAATCCCTAAAGGGAAAACGACACTGCCTGCCAGGCTCTTACTATGGTCCATGTATTGCATTTGGAAGACTGGGCATACATCATTCGCCAGGAAAACCTAGTCCATGGAGTGCCTTCACGTTAGTGAGCTTCTCGGAACTCTGGCATTACTGCGTCCTCCGCACCTCCCAGGAAAGAACACTGAGACCTGAGTAGCCCTTCCTGGGCGACTTCACAACCCTCAGGGTTCTTGGGCCTCCGGGCATCTCTCCCTTAACGCGGAGTGGAAAGCAGCACACTGCTTTCTTCGTTGGAGAGCTAAGTGTCTGAGCTTTCGAAAGTCCACCCAAACACGGGCCCAGCAGGTCTTTTAAGTGAACGGCCAGTGGCTCACAGCACTGCACCAGGGCCACAATGAGAAAACACGCTCCTCAGTGTTTGTCTCGGGAAGCCTCACGGGCCATCTCTCTAAGCCAAGCAGGCCGTTGACCTTCGAAGCAACCTGACAAAGGCACGGTTTGCCCCTGAAACGCCCAGAGCCCTTTCATAAGGTGTGCGGGCGTCGAAGCCTAACCCAAGTCAGTGGGGACGTCACGCCACTCTCCGCAGGCAGAACTGCCTTGCTACGAAGTTTCAACGGGGAAAGAGAGGGAGCCGTTTCCGACCCTTTGACTGTGGCAGAAACTACACGTACTATGCACACTGCAACTTTGATATTGGTGACCTAGTGCGAAAAGCACTATTTTCCCCACTGGAGAGCAGAAGACCTGTGGTGTCAAATTTCCCTGAGACAGGTCTGTTCTCTGTCTTCTCTTCACAGCGAGAGTGCCTTCACGGAGAACAGAGTGTCCTTGGAGAAACAGAGAGCGTCCTGTGCATTCCAGGCGGCATCCCAGATCACCCATTGCGAAAGGGAAATCTCGACCTCTCTCCAGGGTTCAAAGGATCGATCGGATGGCCCATTCACACATTGAGGCGTTCAGCGGTTTTTCCACTGCCTTCTGGAGAAGTACTGCTGGATCTCTAGTATGCTTGTCCTACGGCACCCAGGTCCTCACAGTGTCCCAGGGAATAACACTGCGTACAGGATCACCCTTCCTGGCTGACTGAGCAGCACCATGCTACCTAAGGCCTCCGGATCACCAATTGGAAAGCACTGTGAAAGGCAACCCTGTGCTTTTTCTCCAGAGAGCTCGATGGCCAAAACATTCAACAGACTCCCAGAACACAGCACTAGCTCGTCTTTCGTAGGTGTCATGTCAGTGGACCTCAGGGCAGAGAGTGAGCTGCAAGGATAACACACTCCCCTGAGTGTCCGTTCCGGGTGCCCTCACTTGGCGGACCTCTGCCTATGCCACGCACAAAGTAGAGAGGCCCTGCAGTTTTCTAAATGTAGATAGATTCCCCTTGAACCCTACTACGCTTAGAGAAACTGCGAGGACACGTCGCAGCCTCCCCAAAGCCTTAGGTCCCATACACCAGCCACACGTTGCCCATCACAACTCACTCGGTTTCGAACTTCATCCAGGAAGTGGCCAGAGTGCCCCCTTCTGTCTGTTTTGGCTCGCTGGAAACTGAACGTACTCGGGCAGTTTGGAACGTGCAGCTTGGCAATGTATGTGTATGGTCGCACGTCCCAGCTGTAAGCAGGACGGCTGCAGCCTCCATGCCGCCTGAAATATAGTGCTGCTGCCAGTCTCACGTCCTGGATTGCCCTACGTAGGAAAAGGGCGTTTCCCTGAGGGCAATACGGTGCTTCCAGTTCCCTGCAAGAGGCATGGGAAAGGCGCCAATCCCTAAAGGGAAAACGACACTGCCTGCCAGGCTCTTACTATGGTCCATGTATTGCATTTGGAAGACTGGGCATACATCATTCGCCAGGAAAACCTAGTCCATGGAGTGCCTTCACGTTAGTGAGCTTCTCGGAACTCTGGGATTACTGCGTCCTCCGCACCTCCCAGGAAAGAACACTGAGACCTGAGTAGCCCTTCCTGGGCGACTTCACAACCCTCAGGGATCTTGGGCCTCCGGGCATCTCTCTCTTAACGCGGAGTGGAAAGCAGCACACTGCTTTCTTCGTTGGAGAGCTAAGTGTCTGAGCTTTCGAAAGTCCACCCAAACACGGGCCCAGCAGGTCTTTTAAGTGTACGGCCAGTGGCTCACAGCACTGCACCAGGGCCACAATGAGAAAACACGCTCCTCAGTGTTTGTCTCGGGAAGCCTCACGGGCCATCTCTCTAAGCCAAGCAGGCCGTTGACCTTCGAAGCAACCTGACAAAGGCACGGTTTGCCCCTGAAACGCCCAGAGCCCTTTTATAAGATGTACGGGCGTCGAGGTCGAACCGAAGTCAGTGGGGACGTCACGCCACTCTCCGCAGGCAGAACTGCCTTGCTACGAAGTTTCAACGGGGAAAGAGAGGGAGCCGTTTCCGACCCTTTGACTGTGGCAGAAACTACACGTACTATGCACACTGCAACTTTGATATTGGTGACCTAGTGCGAAAAGCACTATTTTCCCCACTGGAGAGCAGAAGACCTGTGGTGTCAAATTTCCCTGAGACAGGTCTGTTCTCTGTCTTCTCTTCACAGCGAGAGTGCCTTCACGGAGAACAGAGTGTCCTTGGAGAAACAGAGAGCGTCCTGTGCATTCCAGGCGGCATCCCAGATCACCCATTGCGAAAGGGAAATCTCGACCTCTCTCCAGGGTTCAAAGGATCGATCGGATGGCCCATTCACACATTGAGGCGTTCAGCGGTTTTTCCACTGCCTTCTGGAGAAGTACTGCTGGATCTCTAGTATGCTTGTCCTACGGCACCCAGGTCCTCACAGTGTCCCAGGGAATAACACTGCGTACAGGATCACCCTTCCTGGCTGACTGAGCAGCACCATGCTACCTAAGGCCTCCGGATCACCAATTGGAAAGCACTGTGAAAGGCAACCCTGTGCTTTTTCTCCAGAGAGCTCGATGGCCAAAACATTCAACAGACTCCCAGAACACAGCACTAGCTCGTCTTTCGTAGGTGTCATGTCAGTGGACCTCAGGGCAGAGAGTGAGCTGCAAGGATAACACACTCCCCTGAGTGTCCGTTCCGGGTGCCCTCACTTGGCGGACCTCTGCCTATGCCACGCACAAAGTAGAGAGGCCCTGCAGTTTTCTAAATGTAGATAGATTCCCCTTGAACCCTACTACGCTTAGAGAAACTGCGAGGACACGTCGCAGCCTCCCCAAAGCCTTAGGTCCCATACACCAGCCACACGTTGCCCATCACAACTCACTCGGTTTCGAACTTCATCCAGGAAGTGGCCAGAGTGCCCCCTTCTGTCTGTTTTGGCTCGCTGGAAACTGAACGTACTCGGGCAGTTTGGAACGTGCAGCTTGGCAATGTATGTGCATGGTCTCACGTCCCAGCTGTAAGCAGGACGGCTGCAGCCTCCATGCCGCCTGAAATATAGTGCTGCTGCCAGTCTCACGTCCTGGATTGCCCTACGTAGGAAAAGGGCGTTTCCCTGAGGGCAATACGGTGCTTCCAGTTCCCTGCAAGAGGCATGGGAAAGGCGCCAATCCCTAAAGGGAAAACGACACTGCCTGCCAGGCTCTTACTATGGTCCATGTATTGCATTTGGAAGACTGGGCATACATCATTCGCCAGGAAAACCTAGTCCATGGAGTGCCTTCACGTTAGTGAGCTTCTCGGAACTCTGGGATTACTGCGTCCTCCGCACCTCCCAGGAAAGAACACTGAGACCTGAGTAGCCCTTCCTGGGCGACTTCACAACCCTCAGGGTTCTTGGGCCTCCGGGCATCTCTCCCTTAACGCGGAGTGGAAAGCAGCACACTGCTTTCTTCGTTGGAGAGCTAAGTGTCTGAGCTTTCGAAAGTCCACCCAAACACGGGCCCAGCAGGTCTTTTAAGTGTACGGCCAGTGGCTCACAGCACTGCACCAGGGCCACAATGAGAAAACACGCTCCTCAGTGTTTGTCTCGGGAAGCCTCACGGGCCATCTCTCTAAGCCAAGCAGGCCGTTGACCTTCGAAGCAACCTGACAAAGGCACGGTTTGCCCCTGAAACGCCCAGAGCCCTTTTATAAGATGTACGGGCGTCGAGGCCGAACCCAAGTCAGTGGGGACGTCACGCCACTCGCCGCAGGCAGAACTGCCTTGCTACGAAGTTTCAACGGGGAAAGAGAGGGAGCCGCTTCCGACCCTTTGACTGTGGCAGAAACTACACGTACTATGCACACTGCAACTTTGATATTGGTGACCTAGTGCGAAAAGCACTATTTTCCCCACTGGAGAGCAGAAGACCTGTGGTGTCAAATTTCCCTGAGACAGGTCTGTTCTCTGTCTTCTCTTCACAGCGAGAGTGCCTTCACGGAGAACAGAGTGTCCTTGGAGAAACAGAGAGCGTCCTGTGCATTCCAGGCGGCATCCCAGATCACCCATTGCGAAAGGGAAATCTCGACCTCTCTCCAGGGTTCAAAGGATCGATCGGATGGCCCATTCACACATTGAGGCGTTCAGCGGTTTTTCCACTGCCTTCTGGAGAAGTACTGCTGGATCTCTAGTATGCTTGTCCTACGGCACCCAGGTCCTCACAGTGTCCCAGGGAACAACACTGCGTACAGGATCACCCTTCCTGGCTGACTGAGCAGCACCATGCTACCTAAGGCCTCCGGATCACCAATTGGAAAGCACTGTGAAAGGCAACCCTGTGCTTTTTCTCCAGAGAGCTCGATGGCCAAAACATTCAACGGACTCCCAGAACACAGCACTAGCTCGTCTTTCGTCGGTGTCATGTCAGTGGACCTCAGGGCAGAGAGTGAGCTGCAAGGATGACACACTCCCCTAAGTGTCCTTTCCGGGTGCCCTCACTTGGCGGACCTCTGCCTATGCCACGCACAAAGTAGAGAGGCCCTGCAGTTTTCTAAATGTAGATAGATTCCCCTTGAACCCTACTACGCTTAGAGAAACTGCGAGGACACGTCGCAGCCTCCCCAAAGCCTTACGTCCCATACACCAGCCACACGTTGCCCATCACAACTCACTCGGTTTCGAACTTCATCCAGGAAGTGGCCAGAGTGCCCCCTTCTGTCTGTTTTGGCTCGCTGGAAACTGAACGTACTCGGGCAGTTTGGAACGTGCAGCTTGGCAATGTATGTGTATGGTCGCACGTCCCAGCTGTAAGCAAGACGGTTGCAGCCTCCATGCCGCCTGAAATATAGTGCTGCTGCCAGTCTCACGTCCTGGATTGCCCTACGTAGGAAAAGGGCGTTTCCCTGAGGGCAATACGGTGCTTCCAGTTCCCTGCAAGAGGCATGGGAAAGGCGCCAATCCCTAAAGGGAAAACGACACTGCCTGCCAGGCTCTTACTATGGTCCATGTATTGCATTTGGAAGACTGGGCATACATCATTCGCCAGGAAAACCTAGTCCATGGAGTGCCTTCACGTTAGTGAGCTTCTCGGAACTCTGGGATTACTGCGTCCTCCGCACCTCCCAGGAAAGAACACTGAGACCTGAGTAGCCCTTCCTGGGCGACTTCACAACCCTCAGGGTTCTTGGGCCTCCGGGCATCTCTCCCTTAACGCGGAGTGGAAAGCAGCACACTGCTTTCTTCGTTGGAGAGCTAAGTGTCTGAGCTTTCGAAAGTCCACCCAAACACGGGCCCAGCAGGTCTTTTAAGTGTACGGCCAGTGGCTCACAGCACTGCACCAGGGCCACAATGAGAAAACACGCTCCTCAGTGTTTGTCTCGGGAAGCCTCACGGGCCATCTCTTTAAGCCAAGCAGGCCGTTGACCTTCGAAGCAACCTGACAAAGGCACGGTTTGCCCCTGAAACGCCCAGAGCCCTTTTATAAGATGTACGGGCGTCGAGGCCGAACCCAAGTCAGTGGGGACGTCACGCCACTCTCCGCAGGCAGAACTGCCTTGCTACGAAGTTTCAACGGGGAAAGAGAGGGAGCCGTTTCCGACCCTTTGACTGTGGCAGAAACTACACGTACTATGCACACTGCAACTTTGATATTGGTGACCTAGTGCGAAAAGCACTATTTTCCCCACTGGAGAGCAGAAGACCTGTGGTGTCAAATTTCCCTGAGACAGGTCTGTTCTCTGTCTTCTCTTCACAGCGAGAGTGCCTTCACGGAGAACAGAGTGTCCTTGGAGAAACAGAGAGCGTCCTGTGCATTGCAGGCGGCATCCCAGATCACCCATTGCGAAAGGGAAATCTCGACCTCTCTCCAGGGTTCAAAGGATCGATCGGATGGCCCATTCACACATTGAGGCGTTCAGCGGTTTTTCCACTGCCTTCTGGAGAAGTACTGCTGAATCTCTAGTATGCTTGTCCTACGGCACCCAGGTCCTCACAGTGTCCCAGGGAATAACACTGCGTACAGGATCACCCTTCCTGGCTGACTGAGCAGCACCATGCTACCTAAGGCCTCCGGATCACCAATTGGAAAGCACTGTGAAAGGCAACCCTGTGCTTTTTCTCCAGAGAGCTCGATGGCCAAAACATTCAACGGACTCCCAGAACACAGCACTAGCTCATCTTTCGTAGGTTTCATGTCAGTGGACCTCAGGGCAGAGAGTGAGCTGCAAGGATAACACACTCCCCTAAGTGTCCGTTCCGGGTGCCCTTACTTGGCGGACCTCTGCCTATGCCACGCACAAAGTAGAGAGGCTCTGCAGTTTTCTAAATGTAGATAGATTCCCCTTGAACCCTACTACGCTTAGAGAAACTGCGAGGACACGTCGCAGCCTCCCCAAAGCCTTACGTCCCATACACCAGCCACACGTTGCCCATCACAACTCACTCGGTTTCGAACTTCATCCAGGAAGTGGCCAGAGTGCCCCCTTCTGTCTGTTTTGGCTCGCTGGAAACTGAACGTACTCGGGCAGTTTGGAACGTGCAGCTTGGCAATGTATGTGCATGGTCGCACGTCCCAGCTGTAAGCAGGACGGCTGCAGCCTCCATGCCGCCTGAAATATAGTGCTGCTGCCAGTCTCACGTCCTGGATTGCCCTACGTAGGAAAAGGGCGTTTCCCTGAGGGCAATACGGTGCTTCCAGTTCCCTGCAAGAGGCATGGGAAAGGCGCCAATCCCTAAAGGGAAAACGACACTGCCTGCCAGGCTCTTACTATGGTCCATGTATTGCATTTGGAAGATTGGTCATACATCATTCGCCAGGAAAACCTAGTCCATGGAGTGCCTTCACGTTAGTGAGCTTCTCGGAACTCTGGGATTACTGCGACCTCCGCACCTCCCAGGAAAGAACACTGAGACCTGAGTAGCCCTTCCTGGGCGACTTCACAACCCTCAGGGATCTTGGGCCTCCGGGCATCTCTCCCTTAACGCGGAGTGGAAAGCAGCACACTGCTTTCTTCGTTGGAGAGCTAAGTGTCTGAGCTTTCGAAAGTCCACCCAAACACGGGCCCAGCAGGTCTTTTAAGTGAACGGCCAGTGGCTCACAGCACTGCACCAGGGCCACAATGAGAAAACACGCTACTCAGTGTTTGTCTCGGGAAGCCTCACGGGCCGTCTCTCTAAGCCAAGCAGGCCGTTGACCTTCGAAGCAACCTGACAAAGGCACGGTTTGCCCCTGAAACGCCCAGAGCCCTTTTATAAGGTGTGCGGGCGTCGAAGCCTAACCCAAGTCAGTGGGGACGTCACGCCACTCGCCGCAGGCAAAACTGCCTGGCTACGAAGTTTCAACGGGGAAGGACAGGGGGCCGCTTCCGACCCTTTGACTGTGGCAGAAACTACACGTACTATGCACACTGCAACTTTGATATTGGTGACCTAGTGCGAAAAGCACTATTTTCCCCACTGGAGGGCAGAAGGCCTGTGGTGTCAAATTTCCCTGAGACAGGGCTGTTCTCTGTCTTCTCTTCACAGCGAGAGTGCCTTCAGGGAGAACAGAGTGTCCTTGGAGAAACAGAGAGCGTCCTGTGCATTCCAGGCGGCATCCCAGATCACCCATTGCGAAAGGGAAATCTCGACCTCTCTCCAGGGTTCAAAGGATCGATCGGATGGCCCATTCACACATTGAGGCGTTCAGCGGTTTTTCCACTGCCTTCTGGAGAAGTACTGCTGGATCTCTAGTATGCTTGTCCTACGGCACCCAGGTCCTCACAGTGTCCCAGGGAACAACACTGCGTACAGGATCACCCTTCCTGGCTGACTGAGCAGCACCATGCTACCTAAGGCCTCCGGATCACCAATTGGAAAGCACTGTGAAAGGCAACCCTGTGCTTTTTCTCCAGAGAGCTCGATGGCCAAAACATTCAACGGACTCCCAGAACACAGCACTAGCTCGTCTTTCGTAGGTGTCATGTCAGTGGACCTCAGGGCAGAGAGTGAGCTGCAAGGATAACACTCCCCTAAGTGGCCGTTCCGGGTGCCCTCACTTGGCGGACCTCTGCCTATGCCACGCACAAAGTAGAGAGGCCCTGCAGTTTTCTAAATGTAGATAGATTCCCCTTGAACCCTAGTACGCTTAGAGAAACTGCGAGGACACGTCGCAGCCTCCCCAAAGCCTTACGTCCCATACACCAGCCACACGTTGCCCATCACAACTCACTCGGTTTCGAACTTCATCCAGGAAGTGTCCAGAGTGCCCCTTTCTGTCGGTTTTGGCTCGCTGGAAACTGAACGAACTCGGGCAGTTTGGAACGTGCAGCTTGGCAATGTATGTGCATGGTCGCACGTCCCAGCTGTAAGCAGGACGGCTGCAGCCTCCATGCCGCCTGAAATATAGTGCTGCTGCCAGTCTCACGTCCTGGATTGCCCTACGTAGGAAAAGGGCGTTTCCCTGAGGGCAATACGGTGCTTCCAGTTCCCTGCAAGAGGCATGGGAAAGGCGCCAATGCCTAAAGGGAAAACGACACTGCCTGCCAGGCTCTTACTATGGTCCATGTATTGCATTTGGAAGATTGGTCATACATCATTCGCCAGGAAAACCTAGTCCATGGAGTGCCTTCACGTTAGTGAGCTTCTCGGAACTCTGGCATTACTGCGTCCTCTGCACCTCCCAGGAAAGAACACTGAGACCTGAGTAGCCCTTCCTGGGCGACTTCACAACCCTCAGGGATCTTGGGCCTCCGGGCATCTCTCCCTTAACGCGGAGTGGAAAGCAGCACACTGCTTTCTTCGTTGGAGAGCTAAGTGTCTGAGCTTTCGAAAGTCCACCCAAACACGGGCCCAGCAGGTCTTTTAAGTGAACGGCCAGTGGCTCACAGCACTGCACCAGGGCCACAATGAGAAAACACGCTACTCAGTGTTTGTCTCGGGAAGCCTCACGGGCCGTCTCTCTAAGCCAAGCAGGCCGTTGACCTTCGAAGCAACCTGACAAAGGCACGGTTTGCCCCTGAAACGCCCAGAGCCCTTTTATAAGGTGTGCAGGCGTCGAAGCCTAACCCAAGTCAGTGGGGACGTCACGCCACTCGCCGCAGGCAAAACTGCCTGGCTACGAAGTTTCAACGGGGAAGGACAGGGGGCCGCTTCCGACCCTTTGACTGTGGCAGAAACTACACGTACTATGCACACTGCAACTTTGATATTGGTGACCTAGTGCGAAAAGCACTATTTTCCCCACTGGAGAGCAGAAGACCTGTGGTGTCAAATTTCCCTGAGACAGGTCTGTTCTCTGTCTTCTCTTCACAGCGAGAGTGCCTTCACGGAGAACAGAGTGTCCTTGGAGAAACAGAGAGCGTCCTGTGCATTGCAGGCGGCATCCCAGATCACCCATTGCGAAAGGGAAATCTCGACCTCTCTCCAGGGTTCAAAGGATCGATCGGATGGCCCATTCACACATTGAGGCGTTCAGCGGTTTTTCCACTGCCTTCTGGAGAAGTACTGCTGGATCTCTAGTATGCTTGTCCTACGGCACCCAGGTCCTCACAGTGTCCCAGGGAATAACACTGCGTACAGGATCACCCTTCCTGGCTGACTGAGCAGCACCATGCTACCTAAGGCCTCCGGATCACCAATTGGAAAGCACTGTGAAAGGCAACCCTGTGCTTTTTCTCCAGAGAGCTCGATGGCCAAAACATTCAACGGACTCCCAGAACACAGCACTAGCTCGTCTTTCGTAGGTGTCATGTCAGTGGACCTCAGGGCAGAGAGTGAGCTGCAAGGATAACACACTCCCCTAAGTGTCCGTTCCGGGTGCCCTCACTTGGCGGACCTCTGCCTATGCCACGCACAAAGTAGAGAGGCCCTGCAGTTTTCTAAATGTAGATAGATTCCCCTTGAACCCTACTACGCTTAGAGAAACTGCGAGGACACGTCGCAGCCTCCCCAAAGCCTTAGGTCCCATACACCAGCCACACGTTGCCCATCACAACTCACTCGGTTTCGAACTTCATCCAGGAAGTGTCCAGAGTGCCCCCTTCTGTCTGTTTTGGCTCGCTGGAAACTGAACGTACTCGGGCAGTTTGGAACGTGCAGCTTGGCAATGTATGTGCATGGTCGCACGTCCCAGCTGTAAGCAGGACGGCTGCAGCCTCCATGCCGCCTGAAATATAGTGCTGCTGCCAGTCTCACGTCCTGGATTGCCCTACGTAGGAAAAGGGCGTTTCCCTGAGGGCAATACGGTGCTTCCAGTTCCCTGCAAGAGGCATGGGAAAGGCGCCAATGCCTAAAGGGAAAACGACACTGCCTGCCAGGCTCTTACTATGGTCCATGTATTGCATTTGGAAGACTGGGCATACATCATTCGCCAGGAAAACCTAGTCCATGGAGTGCCTTCACGTTAGTGAGCTTCTCGGAACTCTGGGATTACTGCGTCCTCCGCACCTCCCAGGAAAGAACACTGAGACCTGAGTAGCCCTTCCTGGGCGACTTCACAACCCTCAGGGATCTTGGGCCTCCGGGCATCTCTCTCTTAACGCGGAGTGGAAAGCAGCACACTGCTTTCTTCGTTGGAGAGCTAAGTGTCTGAGCTTTCGAAAGTCCACCCAAACACGGGCCCAGCAGGTCTTTTAAGTGTACGGCCAGTGGCTCACAGCACTGCACCAGGGCCACAATGAGAAAACACGCTCCTCAGTGTTTGTCTCGGGAAGCCTCACGGGCCATCTCTCTAAGCCAAGCAGGCCGTTGACCTTCGAAGCAACCTGACAAAGGCACGGTTTACCCCTGAAACGCCCAGAGCCCTTTTATAAGGTGTGCGGGCGTCGAAGCCTAACCCAAGTCAGTGGGGACGTCACGCCACTCGCCGCAGGCAGAACTGCCTTGCTACGAAGTTTCAACGGGGAAAGAGAGGGAGCCGTTTCCGACCCTTTGACTGTGGCAGAAACTACACGTACTATGCACACTGCAACTTTGATATTGGTGACCTAGTGCGAAAAGCACTATTTTCCCCACTGGAGAGCAGAAGACCTGTGGTGTCAAATTTCCCTGAGGCAGGTCTGTTCTCTGTCTTCTCTTCACAGCGAGAGTGCCTTCACGGAGAACAGAGTGTCCTTGGAGAAACAGAGAGCGTCCTGTGCATTCCAGGCGGCATCCCAGATCACCCATTGCGAAAGGGAAATCTCGACCTCTCTCCAGGGTTCAAAGGATCGATCGGATGGCCCATTCACACATTGAGGCGTTCAGCGGTTTTTCCCCTGCCTTCTGGAGAAGTACTGCTGGATCTCTAGTATGCTTGTCCTACGGCACCCAGGTCCTCACAGTGTCCCAGGGAACAACACTGCGTACAGGATCACCCTTCCTGGCTGACTGAGCAGCACCATGCTACCTAAGGCCTCCGGATCACCAATTGGAAAGCACTGTGAAAGGCAACCCTGTGCTTTTTCTCCAGAGAGCTCGATGGCCAAAACATTCAACGGACTCCCAGAACACAGCACTAGCTCGTCTTTCGTCGGTGTCATGTCAGTGGACCTCAGGGCAGAGAGTGAGCTGCAAGGATGACACACTCCCCTAAGTGTCCTTTCCGGGTGCCCTCACTTGGCGGACCTCTGCCTATGCCACGCACAAAGTAGAGAGGCCCTGCAGTTTTCTAAATGTAGATAGATTCCCCTTGAACCCTACTATGCTTAGAGAAACTGCGAGGACACGTCGCAGCCTCCCCAAAGCCTTAGGTCCCATACACCAGCCACACGTTGCCCATCACAACTCACTCGGTTTCGAACTTCATCCAGGAAGTGGCCAGAGTGCCCCCTTCTGTCTGTTTTGGCTCGCTGGAAACTGAACGTACTCGGGCAGTTTGGAAAGTGCAGCTTGGCAATGTATGTGTATGGTCGCACGTCCCAGCTGTAAGCAGGACGGCTGCAGCCTCCATGCCGCCTGAAATATAGTGCTGCTGCCAGTCTCACGTCCTGGATTGCCCTACGTAGGAAAAGGGCGTTTCCCTGAGGGCAATACGGTGCTTCCAGTTCCCTGCAAGAGGCATGGGAAAGGCGCCAATCCCTAAAGGGAAAACGACACTGCCTGCCAGGCTCTTACTATGGTCCATGTATTGCATTTGGAAGATTGGGCATACATCATTCGCCAGGAAAACCTAGTCCATGGAGTGCCTTCACGTTAGTGAGCTTCTCGGAACTCTGGGATTACTGCGTCCTCCGCACCTCCCAGGAAAGAACACTGAGACCTGAGTAGCCCTTCCTGGGCGACTTCACAACCCTCAGGGTTCTTGGGCCTCCGGGCATCTCTCCCTTAACGCGGAGTGGAAAGCAGCACACTGCTTTCTTCGTTGGAGAGCTAAGTGTCTGAGCTTTCGAAAGTCCACCCAAACACGGGCCCAGCAGGTCTTTTAAGTGTACGGCCAGTGGCTCACAGCACTGCACCAGGGCCACAATGAGAAAACACGCTCCTCAGTGTTTGTCTCGGGAAGCCTCACGGGCCATCTCTTTAAGCCAAGCAGGCCGTTGACCTTCGAAGCAACCTGACAAAGGCACGGTTTGCCCCTGAAACGCCCAGAGCCCTTTTATAAGATGTACGGGCGTCGAGGTCGAACCCAAGTCAGTGGGGACGTCACGCCACTCTCCGCAGGCAGAACTGCCTTGCTACGAAGTTTCAACGGGGAAAGAGAGGGAGCCGTTTCCGACCCTTTGACTGTGGCAGAAACTACACGTACTATGCACACTGCAACTTTGATATTGGTGACCTAGTGCGAAAAGCACTATTTTCCCCACTGGAGAGCAGAAGACCTGTGGTGTCAAATTTCCCTGAGACAGGTCTGTTCTCTGTCTTCTCTTCACAGCGAGAGTGCCTTCACGGAGAACAGAGTGTCCTTGGAGAAACAGAGAGCGTCCTGTGCATTCCAGGCGGCATCCCAGATCACCCATTGCGAAAGGGAAATCTCGACCTCTCTCCAGGGTTCAAAGGATCGATCGGATGGCCCATTCACACATTGAGGCGTTCAGCGGTTTTTCCACTGCCTTCTGGAGAAGTACTGCTGGATCTCTAGTATGCTTGTCCTACGGCACCCAGGTCCTCACAGTGTCCCAGGGAATAACACTGCGTACAGGATCACCCTTCCTGGCTGACTGAGCAGCACCATGCTACCTAAGGCCTCCGGATCACCAATTGGAAAGCACTGTGAAAGGCAACCCTGTGCTTTTTCTCCAGAGAGCTCGATGGCCAAAACATTCAACAGACTCCCAGAACACAGCACTAGCTCGTCTTTCGTAGGTGTCATGTCAGTGGACCTCAGGGCAGAGAGTGAGCTGCAAGGATAACACACTCCCCTGAGTGTCCGTTCCGGGTGCCCTCACTTGGCGGACCTCTGCCTATGCCACGCACAAAGTAGAGAGGCCCTGCAGTTTTCTAAATGTAGATAGATTCCCCTTGAACCCTACTACGCTTAGAGAAACTGCGAGGACACGTCGCAGCCTCCCCAAAGCCTTAGGTCCCATACACCAGCCACACGTTGCCCATCACAACTCACTCGGTTTCGAACTTCATCCAGGAAGTGGCCAGAGTGCCCCCTTCTGTCTGTTTTGGCTCGCTGGAAACTGAACGTACTCGGGCAGTTTGGAACGTGCAGCTTGGCAATGTATGTGCATGGTCGCACGTCCCAGCTGTAAGCAGGACGGCTGCAGCCTCCATGCCGCCTGAAATATAGTGCTGCTGCCAGTCTCACGTCCTGGATTGCCCTACGTAGGAAAAGGGCGTTTCCCTGAGGGCAATACGGTGCTTCCAGTTCCCTGCAAGAGGCATGGGAAAGGCGCCAATCCCTAAAGGGAAAACGACACTGCCTGCCAGGCTCTTACTATGGTCCATGTATTGCATTTGGAAGACTGGGCATACATCATTCGCCAGGAAAACCTAGTCCATGGAGTGCCTTCACGTTAGTGAGCTTCTCGGAACTCTGGCATTACTGCGTCCTCCGCACCTCCCAGGAAAGAACACTGAGACCTGAGTAGCCCTTCCTGGGCGACTTCACAACCCTCAGGGTTCTTGGGCCTCCGGGCATCTCTCCCTTAACGCGGAGTGGAAAGCAGCACACTGCTTTCTTCGTTGGAGAGCTAAGTGTCTGAGCTTTCGAAAGTCCACCCAAACACGGGCCCAGCAGGTCTTTTAAGTGAACGGCCAGTGGCTCACAGCACTGCACCAGGGCCACAATGAGAAAACACGCTCCTCAGTGTTTGTCTCGGGAAGCCTCACGGGCCATCTCTCTAAGCCAAGCAGGCCGTTGACCTTCGAAGCAACCTGACAAAGGCACGGTTTGCCCCTGAAACGCCCAGAGCCCTTTCATAAGGTGTGCGGGCGTCGAAGCCTAACCCAAGTCAGTGGGGACGTCACGCCACTCTCCGCAGGCAGAACTGCCTTGCTACGAAGTTTCAACGGGGAAAGAGAGGGAGCCGTTTCCGACCCTTTGACTGTGGCAGAAACTACACGTACTATGCACACTGCAACTTTGATATTGGTGACCTAGTGCGAAAAGCACTATTTTCCCCACTGGAGAGCAGAAGACCTGTGGTGTCAAATTTCCCTGAGACAGGTCTGTTCTCTGTCTTCTCTTCACAGCGAGAGTGCCTTCACGGAGAACAGAGTGTCCTTGGAGAAACAGAGAGCGTCCTGTGCATTCCAGGCGGCATCCCAGATCACCCATTGCGAAAGGGAAATCTCGACCTCTCTCCAGGGTTCAAAGGATCGATCGGATGGCCCATTCACACATTGAGGCGTTCAGCGGTTTTTCCACTGCCTTCTGGAGAAGTACTGCTGGATCTCTAGTATGCTTGTCCTACGGCACCCAGGTCCTCACAGTGTCCCAGGGAATAACACTGCGTACAGGATCACCCTTCCTGGCTGACTGAGCAGCACCATGCTACCTAAGGCCTCCGGATCACCAATTGGAAAGCACTGTGAAAGGCAACCCTGTGCTTTTTCTCCAGAGAGCTCGATGGCCAAAACATTCAACAGACTCCCAGAACACAGCACTAGCTCGTCTTTCGTAGGTGTCATGTCAGTGGACCTCAGGGCAGAGAGTGAGCTGCAAGGATAACACACTCCCCTGAGTGTCCGTTCCGGGTGCCCTCACTTGGCGGACCTCTGCCTATGCCACGCACAAAGTAGAGAGGCCCTGCAGTTTTCTAAATGTAGATAGATTCCCCTTGAACCCTACTACGCTTAGAGAAACTGCGAGGACACGTCGCAGCCTCCCCAAAGCCTTAGGTCCCATACACCAGCCACACGTTGCCCATCACAACTCACTCGGTTTCGAACTTCATCCAGGAAGTGGCCAGAGTGCCCCCTTCTGTCTGTTTTGGCTCGCTGGAAACTGAACGTACTCGGGCAGTTTGGAACGTGCAGCTTGGCAATGTATGTGTATGGTCGCACGTCCCAGCTGTAAGCAGGACGGCTGCAGCCTCCATGCCGCCTGAAATATAGTGCTGCTGCCAGTCTCACGTCCTGGATTGCCCTACGTAGGAAAAGGGCGTTTCCCTGAGGGCAATACGGTGCTTCCAGTTCCCTGCAAGAGGCATGGGAAAGGCGCCAATCCCTAAAGGGAAAACGACACTGCCTGCCAGGCTCTTACTATGGTCCATGTATTGCATTTGGAAGACTGGGCATACATCATTCGCCAGGAAAACCTAGTCCATGGAGTGCCTTCACGTTAGTGAGCTTCTCGGAACTCTGGGATTACTGCGTCCTCCGCACCTCCCAGGAAAGAACACTGAGACCTGAGTAGCCCTTCCTGGGCGACTTCACAACCCTCAGGGATCTTGGGCCTCCGGGCATCTCTCTCTTAACGCGGAGTGGAAAGCAGCACACTGCTTTCTTCGTTGGAGAGCTAAGTGTCTGAGCTTTCGAAAGTCCACCCAAACACGGGCCCAGCAGGTCTTTTAAGTGTACGGCCAGTGGCTCACAGCACTGCACCAGGGCCACAATGAGAAAACACGCTCCTCAGTGTTTGTCTCGGGAAGCCTCACGGGCCATCTCTCTAAGCCAAGCAGGCCGTTGACCTTCGAAGCAACCTGACAAAGGCACGGTTTGCCCCTGAAACGCCCAGAGCCCTTTTATAAGATGTACGGGCGTCGAGGTCGAACCGAAGTCAGTGGGGACGTCACGCCACTCTCCGCAGGCAGAACTGCCTTGCTACGAAGTTTCAACGGGGAAAGAGAGGGAGCCGTTTCCGACCCTTTGACTGTGGCAGAAACTACACGTACTATGCACACTGCAACTTTGATATTGGTGACCTAGTGCGAAAAGCACTATTTTCCCCACTGGAGAGCAGAAGACCTGTGGTGTCAAATTTCCCTGAGACAGGGCTGTTCTCTGTCTTCTCTTCACAGCGAGAGTGCCTTCACGGAGAACAGAGTGTCCTTGGAGAAACAGAGAGCGTCCTGTGCATTCCAGGCGGCATCCCAGATCACCCATTGCGAAAGGGAAATCTCGACCTCTCTCCAGGGTTCAAAGGATCGATCGGATGGCCCATTCACACATTGAGGCGTTCAGCGGTTTTTCCACTGCCTTCTGGAGAAGTACTGCTGGATCTCTAGTATGCTTGTCCTACGGCACCCAGGTCCTCACAGTGTCCCAGGGAATAACACTGCGTACAGGATCACCCTTCCTGGCTGACTGAGCAGCACCATGCTACCTAAGGCCTCCGGATCACCAATTGGAAAGCACTGTGAAAGGCAACCCTGTGCTTTTTCTCCAGAGAGCTCGATGGCCAAAACATTCAACAGACTCCCAGAACACAGCACTAGCTCGTCTTTCGTAGGTGTCATGTCAGTGGACCTCAGGACAGAGAGTGAGCTGCAAGGATAACACACTCCCCTGAGTGTCCGTTCCGGGTGCCCTCACTTGGCGGACCTCTGCCTATGCCACGCACAAAGTAGAGAGGCCCTGCAGTTTTCTAAATGTAGATAGATTCCCCTTGAACCCTACTACGCTTAGAGAAACTGCGAGGACACGTCGCAGCCTCCCCAAAGCCTTACGTCCCATACACCAGCCACACGTTGCCCATCACAACTCACTCGGTTTCGAACTTCATCCAGGAAGTGGCCAGAGTGCCCCCTTCTGTCTGTTTTGGCTCGCTGGAAACTGAACGTACTCGGGCAGTTTGGAACGTGCAGCTTGGCAATGTATGTGCATGGTCTCACGTCCCAGCTGTAAGCAGGACGGCTGCAGCCTCCATGCCGCCTGAAATATAGTGCTGCTGCCAGTCTCACGTCCTGGATTGCCCTACGTAGGAAAAGGGCGTTTCCCTGAGGGCAATACGGTGCTTCCAGTTCCCTGCAAGAGGCATGGGAAAGGCGCCAATCCCTAAAGGGAAAACGACACTGCCTGCCAGGCTCTTACTATGGTCCATGTATTGCATTTGGAAGACTGGGCATACATCATTCGCCAGGAAAACCTAGTCCATGGAGTGCCTTCACGTTAGTGAGCTTCTCGGAACTCTGGGATTACTGCGTCCTCCGCACCTCCCAGGAAAGAACACTGAGACCTGAGTAGCCCTTCCTGGGCGACTTCACAACCCTCAGGGTTCTTGGGCCTCCGGGCATCTCTCCCTTAACGCGGAGTGGAAAGCAGCACACTGCTTTCTTCGTTGGAGAGCTAAGTGTCTGAGCTTTCGAAAGTCCACCCAAACACGGGCCCAGCAGGTCTTTTAAGTGTACGGCCAGTGGCTCACAGCACTGCACCAGGGCCACAATGAGAAAACACGCTCCTCAGTGTTTGTCTCGGGAAGCCTCACGGGCCATCTCTCTAAGCCAAGCAGGCCGTTGACCTTCGAAGCAACCTGACAAAGGCACGGTTTGCCCCTGAAACGCCCAGAGCCCTTTTATAAGATGTACGGGCGTCGAGGCCGAACCCAAGTCAGTGGGGACGTCACGCCACTCGCCGCAGGCAGAACTGCCTTGCTACGAAGTTTCAACGGGGAAAGAGAGGGAGCCGCTTCCGACCCTTTGACTGTGGCAGAAACTACACGTACTATGCACACTGCAACTTTGATATTGGTGACCTAGTGCGAAAAGCACTATTTTCCCCACTGGAGAGCAGAAGACCTGTGGTGTCAAATTTCCCTGAGACAGGTCTGTTCTCTGTCTTCTCTTCACAGCGAGAGTGCCTTCACGGAGAACAGAGTGTCCTTGGAGAAACAGAGAGCGTCCTGTGCATTCCAGGCGGCATCCCAGATCACCCATTGCGAAAGGGAAATCTCGACCTCTCTCCAGGGTTCAAAGGATCGATCGGATGGCCCATTCACACATTGAGGCGTTCAGCGGTTTTTCCACTGCCTTCTGGAGAAGTACTGCTGGATCTCTAGTATGCTTGTCCTACGGCACCCAGGTCCTCACAGTGTCCCAGGGAATAACACTGCGTACAGGATCACCCTTCCTGGCTGACTGAGCAGCACCATGCTACCTAAGGCCTCCGGATCACCAATTGGAAAGCACTGTGAAAGGCAACCCTGTGCTTTTTCTCCAGAGAGCTCGATGGCCAAAACATTCAACGGACTCCCAGAACACAGCACTAGCTCGTCTTTCGTCGGTGTCATGTCAGTGGACCTCAGGGCAGAGAGTGAGCTGCAAGGATGACACACTCCCCTAAGTGTCCTTTCCGGGTGCCCTCACTTGGCGGACCTCTGCCTATGCCACGCACAAAGTAGAGAGGCCCTGCAGTTTTCTAAATGTAGATAGATTCCCCTTGAACCCTACTACGCTTAGAGAAACTGCGAGGACACGTCGCAGCCTCCCCAAAGCCTTACGTCCCATACACCAGCCACACGTTGCCCATCACAACTCACTCGGTTTCGAACTTCATCCAGGAAGTGGCCAGAGTGCCCCCTTCTGTCTGTTTTGGCTCGCTGGAAACTGAACGTACTCGGGCAGTTTGGAACGTGCAGCTTGGCAATGTATGTGTATGGTCGCACGTCCCAGCTGTAAGCAAGACGGTTGCAGCCTCCATGCCGCCTGAAATATAGTGCTGCTGCCAGTCTCACGTCCTGGATTGCCCTACGTAGGAAAAGGGCGTTTCCCTGAGGGCAATACGGTGCTTCCAGTTCCCTGCAAGAGGCATGGGAAAGGCGCCAATCCCTAAAGGGAAAACGACACTGCCTGCCAGGCTCTTACTATGGTCCATGTATTGCATTTGGAAGACTGGGCATACATCATTCGCCAGGAAAACCTAGTCCATGGAGTGCCTTCACGTTAGTGAGCTTCTCGGAACTCTGGGATTACTGCGTCCTCCGCACCTCCCAGGAAAGAACACTGAGACCTGAGTAGCCCTTCCTGGGCGACTTCACAACCCTCAGGGTTCTTGGGCCTCCGGGCATCTCTCCCTTAACGCGGAGTGGAAAGCAGCACACTGCTTTCTTCGTTGGAGAGCTAAGTGTCTGAGCTTTCGAAAGTCCACCCAAACACGGGCCCAGCAGGTCTTTTAAGTGTACGGCCAGTGGCTCACAGCACTGCACCAGGGCCACAATGAGAAAACACGCTCCTCAGTGTTTGTCTCGGGAAGCCTCACGGGCCATCTCTTTAAGCCAAGCAGGCCGTTGACCTTCGAAGCAACCTGACAAAGGCACGGTTTGCCCCTGAAACGCCCAGAGCCCTTTTATAAGATGTACGGGCGTCGAGGCCGAACCCAAGTCAGTGGGGACGTCACGCCACTCTCCGCAGGCAGAACTGCCTTGCTACGAAGTTTCAACGGGGAAAGAGAGGGAGCCGTTTCCGACCCTTTGACTGTGGCAGAAACTACACGTACTATGCACACTGCAACTTTGATATTGGTGACCTAGTGCGAAAAGCACTATTTTCCCCACTGGAGAGCAGAAGACCTGTGGTGTCAAATTTCCCTGAGACAGGGCTGTTCTCTGTCTTCTCTTCACAGCGAGAGTGCCTTCACGGAGAACAGAGTGTCCTTGGAGAAACAGAGAGCGTCCTGTGCATTCCAGGCGGCATCCCAGATCACCCATTGCGAAAGGGAAATCTCGACCTCTCTCCAGGGTTCAAAGGATCGATCGGATGGCCCATTCACACATTGAGGCGTTCAGCGGTTTTTCCACTGCCTTCTGGAGAAGTACTGCTGGATCTCTAGTATGCTTGTCCTACGGCACCCAGGTCCTCACAGTGTCCCAGGGAATAACACTGCGTACAGGATCACCCTTCCTGGCTGACTGAGCAGCACCATGCTACCTAAGGCCTCCGGATCACCAATTGGAAAGCACTGTGAAAGGCAACCCTGTGCTTTTTCTCCAGAGAGCTCGATGGCCAAAACATTCAACAGACTCCCAGAACACAGCACTAGCTCGTCTTTCGTAGGTGTCATGTCAGTGGACCTCAGGACAGAGAGTGAGCTGCAAGGATAACACACTCCCCTGAGTGTCCGTTCCGGGTGCCCTCACTTGGCGGACCTCTGCCTATGCCACGCACAAAGTAGAGAGGCCCTGCAGTTTTCTAAATGTAGATAGATTCCCCTTGAACCCTACTACGCTTAGAGAAACTGCGAGGACACGTCGCAGCCTCCCCAAAGCCTTAGGTCCCATACACCAGCCACACGTTGCCCATCACAACTCACTCGGTTTCGAACTTCATCCAGGAAGTGGCCAGAGTGCCCCCTTCTGTCTGTTTTGGCTCGCTGGAAACTGAACGTACTCGGGCAGTTTGGAACGTGCAGCTTGGCAATGTATGTGCATGGTCTCACGTCCCAGCTGTAAGCAGGACGGCTGCAGCCTCCATGCCGCCTGAAATATAGTGCTGCTGCCAGTCTCACGTCCTGGATTGCCCTACGTAGGAAAAGGGCGTTTCCCTGAGGGCAATACGGTGCTTCCAGTTCCCTGCAAGAGGCATGGGAAAGGCGCCAATCCCTAAAGGGAAAACGACACTGCCTGCCAGGCTCTTACTATGGTCCATGTATTGCATTTGGAAGACTGGGCATACATCATTCGCCAGGAAAACCTAGTCCATGGAGTGCCTTCACGTTAGTGAGCTTCTCGGAACTCTGGGATTACTGCGTCCTCCGCACCTCCCAGGAAAGAACACTGAGACCTGAGTAGCCCTTCCTGGGCGACTTCACAACCCTCAGGGTTCTTGGGCCTCCGGGCATCTCTCCCTTAACGCGGAGTGGAAAGCAGCACACTGCTTTCTTCGTTGGAGAGCTAAGTGTCTGAGCTTTCGAAAGTCCACCCAAACACGGGCCCAGCAGGTCTTTTAAGTGTACGGCCAGTGGCTCACAGCACTGCACCAGGGCCACAATGAGAAAACACGCTCCTCAGTGTTTGTCTCGGGAAGCCTCACGGGCCATCTCTCTAAGCCAAGCAGGCCGTTGACCTTCGAAGCAACCTGACAAAGGCACGGTTTGCCCCTGAAACGCCCAGAGCCCTTTTATAAGATGTACGGGCGTCGAGGCCGAACCCAAGTCAGTGGGGACGTCACGCCACTCGCCGCAGGCAGAACTGCCTTGCTACGAAGTTTCAACGGGGAAAGAGAGGGAGCCGCTTCCGACCCTTTGACTGTGGCAGAAACTACACGTACTATGCACACTGCAACTTTGATATTGGTGACCTAGTGCGAAAAGCACTATTTTCCCCACTGGAGAGCAGAAGACCTGTGGTGTCAAATTTCCCTGAGACAGGTCTGTTCTCTGTCTTCTCTTCACAGCGAGAGTGCCTTCACGGAGAACAGAGTGTCCTTGGAGAAACAGAGAGCGTCCTGTGCATTCCAGGCGGCATCCCAGATCACCCATTGCGAAAGGGAAATCTCGACCTCTCTCCAGGGTTCAAAGGATCGATCGGATGGCCCATTCACACATTGAGGCGTTCAGCGGTTTTTCCACTGCCTTCTGGAGAAGTACTGCTGGATCTCTAGTATGCTTGTCCTACGGCACCCAGGTCCTCACAGTGTCCCAGGGAACAACACTGCGTACAGGATCACCCTTCCTGGCTGACTGAGCAGCACCATGCTACCTAAGGCCTCCGGATCACCAATTGGAAAGCACTGTGAAAGGCAACCCTGTGCTTTTTCTCCAGAGAGCTCGATGGCCAAAACATTCAACGGACTCCCAGAACACAGCACTAGCTCGTCTTTCGTCGGTGTCATGTCAGTGGACCTCAGGGCAGAGAGTGAGCTGCAAGGATGACACACTCCCCTAAGTGTCCTTTCCGGGTGCCCTCACTTGGCGGACCTCTGCCTATGCCACGCACAAAGTAGAGAGGCCCTGCAGTTTTCTAAATGTAGATAGATTCCCCTTGAACCCTACTACGCTTAGAGAAACTGCGAGGACACGTCGCAGCCTCCCCAAAGCCTTACGTCCCATACACCAGCCACACGTTGCCCATCACAACTCACTCGGTTTCGAACTTCATCCAGGAAGTGGCCAGAGTGCCCCCTTCTGTCTGTTTTGGCTCGCTGGAAACTGAACGTACTCGGGCAGTTTGGAACGTGCAGCTTGGCAATGTATGTGTATGGTCGCACGTCCCAGCTGTAAGCAAGACGGTTGCAGCCTCCATGCCGCCTGAAATATAGTGCTGCTGCCAGTCTCACGTCCTGGATTGCCCTACGTAGGAAAAGGGCGTTTCCCTGAGGGCAATACGGTGCTTCCAGTTCCCTGCAAGAGGCATGGGAAAGGCGCCAATCCCTAAAGGGAAAACGACACTGCCTGCCAGGCTCTTACTATGGTCCATGTATTGCATTTGGAAGACTGGGCATACATCATTCGCCAGGAAAACCTAGTCCATGGAGTGCCTTCACGTTAGTGAGCTTCTCGGAACTCTGGGATTACTGCGTCCTCCGCACCTCCCAGGAAAGAACACTGAGACCTGAGTAGCCCTTCCTGGGCGACTTCACAACCCTCAGGGTTCTTGGGCCTCCGGGCATCTCTCCCTTAACGCGGAGTGGAAAGCAGCACACTGCTTTCTTCGTTGGAGAGCTAAGTGTCTGAGCTTTCGAAAGTCCACCCAAACACGGGCCCAGCAGGTCTTTTAAGTGTACGGCCAGTGGCTCACAGCACTGCACCAGGGCCACAATGAGAAAACACGCTCCTCAGTGTTTGTCTCGGGAAGCCTCACGGGCCATCTCTTTAAGCCAAGCAGGCCGTTGACCTTCGAAGCAACCTGACAAAGGCACGGTTTGCCCCTGAAACGCCCAGAGCCCTTTTATAAGATGTACGGGCGTCGAGGCCGAACCCAAGTCAGTGGGGACGTCACGCCACTCTCCGCAGGCAGAACTGCCTTGCTACGAAGTTTCAACGGGGAAAGAGAGGGAGCCGTTTCCGACCCTTTGACTGTGGCAGAAACTACACGTACTATGCACACTGCAACTTTGATATTGGTGACCTAGTGCGAAAAGCACTATTTTCCCCACTGGAGAGCAGAAGACCTGTGGTGTCAAATTTCCCTGAGACAGGTCTGTTCTCTGTCTTCTCTTCACAGCGAGAGTGCCTTCACGGAGAACAGAGTGTCCTTGGAGAAACAGAGAGCGTCCTGTGCATTGCAGGCGGCATCCCAGATCACCCATTGCGAAAGGGAAATCTCGACCTCTCTCCAGGGTTCAAAGGATCGATCGGATGGCCCATTCACACATTGAGGCGTTCAGCGGTTTTTCCACTGCCTTCTGGAGAAGTACTGCTGAATCTCTAGTATGCTTGTCCTACGGCACCCAGGTCCTCACAGTGTCCCAGGGAATAACACTGCGTACAGGATCACCCTTCCTGGCTGACTGAGCAGCACCATGCTACCTAAGGCCTCCGGATCACCAATTGGAAAGCACTGTGAAAGGCAACCCTGTGCTTTTTCTCCAGAGAGCTCGATGGCCAAAACATTCAACGGACTCCCAGAACACAGCACTAGCTCATCTTTCGTAGGTTTCATGTCAGTGGACCTCAGGGCAGAGAGTGAGCTGCAAGGATAACACACTCCCCTAAGTGTCCGTTCCGGGTGCCCTTACTTGGCGGACCTCTGCCTATGCCACGCACAAAGTAGAGAGGCTCTGCAGTTTTCTAAATGTAGATAGATTCCCCTTGAACCCTACTACGCTTAGAGAAACTGCGAGGACACGTCGCAGCCTCCCCAAAGCCTTACGTCCCATACACCAGCCACACGTTGCCCATCACAACTCACTCGGTTTCGAACTTCATCCAGGAAGTGGCCAGAGTGCCCCCTTCTGTCTGTTTTGGCTCGCTGGAAACTGAACGTACTCGGGCAGTTTGGAACGTGCAGCTTGGCAATGTATGTGCATGGTCGCACGTCCCAGCTGTAAGCAGGACGGCTGCAGCCTCCATGCCGCCTGAAATATAGTGCTGCTGCCAGTCTCACGTCCTGGATTGCCCTACGTAGGAAAAGGGCGTTTCCCTGAGGGCAATACGGTGCTTCCAGTTCCCTGCAAGAGGCATGGGAAAGGCGCCAATCCCTAAAGGGAAAACGACACTGCCTGCCAGGCTCTTACTATGGTCCATGTATTGCATTTGGAAGATTGGTCATACATCATTCGCCAGGAAAACCTAGTCCATGGAGTGCCTTCACGTTAGTGAGCTTCTCGGAACTCTGGGATTACTGCGACCTCCGCACCTCCCAGGAAAGAACACTGAGACCTGAGTAGCCCTTCCTGGGCGACTTCACAACCCTCAGGGATCTTGGGCCTCCGGGCATCTCTCCCTTAACGCGGAGTGGAAAGCAGCACACTGCTTTCTTCGTTGGAGAGCTAAGTGTCTGAGCTTTCGAAAGTCCACCCAAACACGGGCCCAGCAGGTCTTTTAAGTGAACGGCCAGTGGCTCACAGCACTGCACCAGGGCCACAATGAGAAAACACGCTACTCAGTGTTTGTCTCGGGAAGCCTCACGGGCCGTCTCTCTAAGCCAAGCAGGCCGTTGACCTTCGAAGCAACCTGACAAAGGCACGGTTTGCCCCTGAAACGCCCAGAGCCCTTTTATAAGGTGTGCGGGCGTCGAAGCCTAACCCAAGTCAGTGGGGACGTCACGCCACTCGCCGCAGGCAAAACTGCCTGGCTACGAAGTTTCAACGGGGAAGGACAGGGGGCCGCTTCCGACCCTTTGACTGTGGCAGAAACTACACGTACTATGCACACTGCAACTTTGATATTGGTGACCTAGTGCGAAAAGCACTATTTTCCCCACTGGAGGGCAGAAGGCCTGTGGTGTCAAATTTCCCTGAGACAGGGCTGTTCTCTGTCTTCTCTTCACAGCGAGAGTGCCTTCAGGGAGAACAGAGTGTCCTTGGAGAAACAGAGAGCGTCCTGTGCATTCCAGGCGGCATCCCAGATCACCCATTGCGAAAGGGAAATCTCGACCTCTCTCCAGGGTTCAAAGGATCGATCGGATGGCCCATTCACACATTGAGGCGTTCAGCGGTTTTTCCACTGCCTTCTGGAGAAGTACTGCTGGATCTCTAGTATGCTTGTCCTACGGCACCCAGGTCCTCACAGTGTCCCAGGGAACAACACTGCGTACAGGATCACCCTTCCTGGCTGACTGAGCAGCACCATGCTACCTAAGGCCTCCGGATCACCAATTGGAAAGCACTGTGAAAGGCAACCCTGTGCTTTTTCTCCAGAGAGCTCGATGGCCAAAACATTCAACGGACTCCCAGAACACAGCACTAGCTCGTCTTTCGTAGGTGTCATGTCAGTGGACCTCAGGGCAGAGAGTGAGCTGCAAGGATAACACTCCCCTAAGTGGCCGTTCCGGGTGCCCTCACTTGGCGGACCTCTGCCTATGCCACGCACAAAGTAGAGAGGCCCTGCAGTTTTCTAAATGTAGATAGATTCCCCTTGAACCCTAGTACGCTTAGAGAAACTGCGAGGACACGTCGCAGCCTCCCCAAAGCCTTACGTCCCATACACCAGCCACACGTTGCCCATCACAACTCACTCGGTTTCGAACTTCATCCAGGAAGTGTCCAGAGTGCCCCTTTCTGTCGGTTTTGGCTCGCTGGAAACTGAACGAACTCGGGCAGTTTGGAACGTGCAGCTTGGCAATGTATGTGCATGGTCGCACGTCCCAGCTGTAAGCAGGACGGCTGCAGCCTCCATGCCGCCTGAAATATAGTGCTGCTGCCAGTCTCACGTCCTGGATTGCCCTACGTAGGAAAAGGGCGTTTCCCTGAGGGCAATACGGTGCTTCCAGTTCCCTGCAAGAGGCATGGGAAAGGCGCCAATGCCTAAAGGGAAAACGACACTGCCTGCCAGGCTCTTACTATGGTCCATGTATTGCATTTGGAAGATTGGTCATACATCATTCGCCAGGAAAACCTAGTCCATGGAGTGCCTTCACGTTAGTGAGCTTCTCGGAACTCTGGCATTACTGCGTCCTCTGCACCTCCCAGGAAAGAACACTGAGACCTGAGTAGCCCTTCCTGGGCGACTTCACAACCCTCAGGGATCTTGGGCCTCCGGGCATCTCTCCCTTAACGCGGAGTGGAAAGCAGCACACTGCTTTCTTCGTTGGAGAGCTAAGTGTCTGAGCTTTCGAAAGTCCACCCAAACACGGGCCCAGCAGGTCTTTTAAGTGAACGGCCAGTGGCTCACAGCACTGCACCAGGGCCACAATGAGAAAACACGCTACTCAGTGTTTGTCTCGGGAAGCCTCACGGGCCGTCTCTCTAAGCCAAGCAGGCCGTTGACCTTCGAAGCAACCTGACAAAGGCACGGTTTGCCCCTGAAACGCCCAGAGCCCTTTTATAAGGTGTGCAGGCGTCAAAGCCTAACCCAAGTCAGTGGGGACGTCACGCCACTCGCCGCAGGCAAAACTGCCTGGCTACGAAGTTTCAACGGGGAAGGACAGGGGGCCGCTTCCGACCCTTTGACTGTGGCAGAAACTACACGTACTATGCACACTGCAACTTTGATATTGGTGACCTAGTGCGAAAAGCACTATTTTCCCCACTGGAGAGCAGAAGACCTGTGGTGTCAAATTTCCCTGAGACAGGTCTGTTCTCTGTCTTCTCTTCACAGCGAGAGTGCCTTCACGGAGAACAGAGTGTCCTTGGAGAAACAGAGAGCGTCCTGTGCATTGCAGGCGGCATCCCAGATCACCCATTGCGAAAGGGAAATCTCGACCTCTCTCCAGGGTTCAAAGGATCGATCGGATGGCCCATTCACACATTGAGGCGTTCAGCGGTTTTTCCACTGCCTTCTGGAGAAGTACTGCTGGATCTCTAGTATGCTTGTCCTACGGCACCCAGGTCCTCACAGTGTCCCAGGGAATAACACTGCGTACAGGATCACCCTTCCTGGCTGACTGAGCAGCACCATGCTACCTAAGGCCTCCGGATCACCAATTGGAAAGCACTGTGAAAGGCAACCCTGTGCTTTTTCTCCAGAGAGCTCGATGGCCAAAACATTCAACGGACTCCCAGAACACAGCACTAGCTCGTCTTTCGTAGGTGTCATGTCAGTGGACCTCAGGGCAGAGAGTGAGCTGCAAGGATAACACACTCCCCTAAGTGTCCGTTCCGGGTGCCCTCACTTGGCGGACCTCTGCCTATGCCACGCACAAAGTAGAGAGGCCCTGCAGTTTTCTAAATGTAGATAGATTCCCCTTGAACCCTACTACGCTTAGAGAAACTGCGAGGACACGTCGCAGCCTCCCCAAAGCCTTAGGTCCCATACACCAGCCACACGTTGCCCATCACAACTCACTCGGTTTCGAACTTCATCCAGGAAGTGTCCAGAGTGCCCCCTTCTGTCTGTTTTGGCTCGCTGGAAACTGAACGTACTCGGGCAGTTTGGAACGTGCAGCTTGGCAATGTATGTGCATGGTCGCACGTCCCAGCTGTAAGCAGGACGGCTGCAGCCTCCATGCCGCCTGAAATATAGTGCTGCTGCCAGTCTCACGTCCTGGATTGCCCTACGTAGGAAAAGGGCGTTTCCCTGAGGGCAATACGGTGCTTCCAGTTCCCTGCAAGAGGCATGGGAAAGGCGCCAATGCCTAAAGGGAAAACGACACTGCCTGCCAGGCTCTTACTATGGTCCATGTATTGCATTTGGAAGACTGGGCATACATCATTCGCCAGGAAAACCTAGTCCATGGAGTGCCTTCACGTTAGTGAGCTTCTCGGAACTCTGGGATTACTGCGTCCTCCGCACCTCCCAGGAAAGAACACTGAGACCTGAGTAGCCCTTCCTGGGCGACTTCACAACCCTCAGGGATCTTGGGCCTCCGGGCATCTCTCCCTTAACGCGGAGTGGAAAGCAGCCCACTGCTTTCTTCGTTGGAGAGCTAAGTGTCTGAGCTTTCGAAAGTCCACCCAAACACGGGCCCAGCAGGTCTTTTAAGTGAACGGCCAGTGGCTCACAGCACTGCACCAGGGCCACAATGAGAAAACACGCTACTCAGTGTTTGTCTCGGGAAGCCTCACGGGCCGTCTCTCTAAGCCAAGCAGGCCGTTGACCTTCGAAGCAACCTGACAAAGGCACGGTTTGCCCCTGAAACGCCCAGAGCCCTTTTATAAGGTGTGCGGGCGTCGAAGCCTAACCCAAGTCAGTGGGGACGTCACGCCACTCGCCGCAGGCAGAACTGCCTTGCTACGAAATTTCAACGGGGAAGGACAGGGGGCCGCTTCCGACCCTTTGACTGTGGCAGAAACTACACGTACTATGCACACTGCAACTTTGATATTGGTGACCTAGTGCGAAAAGCACTATTTTCCCCACTGGAGGGCAGAAGGCCTGTGGTGTCAAATTTCCCTGAGACAGGGCTGTTCTCTGTCTTCTCTTCACAGCGAGAGTGCCTTCACGGAGAACAGAGTGTCCTTGGAGAAACAGAGAGCGTCCTGTGCATTCCAGGCGGCATCCCAGATCACCCATTGCGAAAGGGAAATCTCGACCTCTCTCCAGGGTTCAAAGGATCGATCGGATGGCCCATTCACACATTGAGGCGTTCAGCGGTTTTTCCACTGCCTTCTGGAGAAGTACTGCTGGATCTCTAGTATGCTTGTCCTACGGCACCCAGGTCCTCACAGTGTCCCAGGGAATAACACTGCGTACAGGATCACCCTTCCTGGCTGACTGAGCAGCACCATGCTACCTAAGGCCTCCGGATCACCAATTGGAAAGCACTGTGAAAGGCAACCCTGTGCTTTTTCTCCAGAGAGCTCGATGGCCAAAACATTCAACGGACTCCCAGAACACAGCACTAGCTCGTCTTTCGTCGGTGTCATGTCAGTGGACCTCAGGGCAGAGAGTGAGCTGCAAGGATGACACACTCCCCTAAGTGTCCTTTCCGGGTGCCCTCACTTGGCGGACCTCTGCCTATGCCACGCACAAAGTAGAGAGGCCCTGCAGTTTTCTAAATGTAGATAGATTCCCCTTGAACCCTACTACGCTTAGAGAAACTGCGAGGACACGTCGCAGCCTCCCCAAAGCCTTACGTCCCATACACCAGCCACACGTTGCCCATCACAACTCACTCGGTTTCGAACTTCATCCAGGAAGTGGCCAGAGTGCCCCCTTCTGTCTGTTTTGGCTCGCTGGAAACTGAACGTACTCGGGCAGTTTGGAACGTGCAGCTTGGCAATGTATGTGTATGGTCGCACGTCCCAGCTGTAAGCAAGACGGTTGCAGCCTCCATGCCGCCTGAAATATAGTGCTGCTGCCAGTCTCACGTCCTGGATTGCCCTACGTAGGAAAAGGGCGTTTCCCTGAGGGCAATACGGTGCTTCCAGTTCCCTGCAAGAGGCATGGGAAAGGCGCCAATCCCTAAAGGGAAAACGACACTGCCTGCCAGGCTCTTACTATGGTCCATGTATTGCATTTGGAAGACTGGGCATACATCATTCGCCAGGAAAACCTAGTCCATGGAGTGCCTTCACGTTAGTGAGCTTCTCGGAACTCTGGGATTACTGCGTCCTCCGCACCTCCCAGGAAAGAACACTGAGACCTGAGTAGCCCTTCCTGGGCGACTTCACAACCCTCAGGGTTCTTGGGCCTCCGGGCATCTCTCCCTTAACGCGGAGTGGAAAGCAGCACACTGCTTTCTTCGTTGGAGAGCTAAGTGTCTGAGCTTTCGAAAGTCCACCCAAACACGGGCCCAGCAGGTCTTTTAAGTGTACGGCCAGTGGCTCACAGCACTGCACCAGGGCCACAATGAGAAAACACGCTCCTCAGTGTTTGTCTCGGGAAGCCTCACGGGCCATCTCTTTAAGCCAAGCAGGCCGTTGACCTTCGAAGCAACCTGACAAAGGCACGGTTTGCCCCTGAAACGCCCAGAGCCCTTTTATAAGATGTACGGGCGTCGAGGCCGAACCCAAGTCAGTGGGGACGTCACGCCACTCTCCGCAGGCAGAACTGCCTTGCTACGAAGTTTCAACGGGGAAAGAGAGGGAGCCGTTTCCGACCCTTTGACTGTGGCAGAAACTACACGTACTATGCACACTGCAACTTTGATATTGGTGACCTAGTGCGAAAAGCACTATTTTCCCCACTGGAGAGCAGAAGACCTGTGGTGTCAAATTTCCCTGAGACAGGTCTGTTCTCTGTCTTCTCTTCACAGCGAGAGTGCCTTCACGGAGAACAGAGTGTCCTTGGAGAAACAGAGAGCGTCCTGTGCATTGCAGGCGGCATCCCAGATCACCCATTGCGAAAGGGAAATCTCGACCTCTCTCCAGGGTTCAAAGGATCGATCGGATGGCCCATTCACACATTGAGGCGTTCAGCGGTTTTTCCACTGCCTTCTGGAGAAGTACTGCTGAATCTCTAGTATGCTTGTCCTACGGCACCCAGGTCCTCACAGTGTCCCAGGGAATAACACTGCGTACAGGATCACCCTTCCTGGCTGACTGAGCAGCACCATGCTACCTAAGGCCTCCGGATCACCAATTGGAAAGCACTGTGAAAGGCAACCCTGTGCTTTTTCTCCAGAGAGCTCGATGGCCAAAACATTCAACGGACTCCCAGAACACAGCACTAGCTCATCTTTCGTAGGTTTCATGTCAGTGGACCTCAGGGCAGAGACTGAGCTGCAAGGATAACACACTCCCCTAAGTGTCCGTTCCGGGTGCCCTTACTAGGCGGACCTCTGCCTATGCCACGCACAAAGTAGAGAGGCTCTGCAGTTTTCTAAATGTAGATAGATTCCCCTTGAACCCTACTACGCTTAGAGAAACTGCGAGGACACGTCGCAGCCTCCCCAAAGCCTTACGTCCCATACACCAGCCACACGTTGCCCATCACAACTCACTCGGTTTCGAACTTCATCCAGGAAGTGGCCAGAGTGCCCCCTTCTGTCTGTTTTGGCTCGCTGGAAACTGAACGTACTCGGGCAGTTTGGAACGTGCAGCTTGGCAATGTATGTGCATGGTCGCACGTCCCAGCTGTAAGCAGGACGGCTGCAGCCTCCATGCCGCCTGAAATATAGTGCTGCTGCCAGTCTCACGTCCTGGATTGCCCTACGTAGGAAAAGGGCGTTTCCCTGAGGGCAATACGGTGCTTCCAGTTCCCTGCAAGAGGCATGGGAAAGGCGCCAATCCCTAAAGGGAAAACGACACTGCCTGCCAGGCTCTTACTATGGTCCATGTATTGCATTTGGAAGATTGGTCATACATCATTCGCCAGGAAAACCTAGTCCATGGAGTGCCTTCACGTTAGTGAGCTTCTCGGAACTCTGGGATTACTGCGACCTCCGCACCTCCCAGGAAAGAACACTGAGACCTGAGTAGCCCTTCCTGGGCGACTTCACAACCCTCAGGGATCTTGGGCCTCCGGGCATCTCTCCCTTAACGCGGAGTGGAAAGCAGCACACTGCTTTCTTCGTTGGAGAGCTAAGTGTCTGAGCTTTCGAAAGTCCACCCAAACACGGGCCCAGCAGGTCTTTTAAGTGAACGGCCAGTGGCTCACAGCACTGCACCAGGGCCACAATGAGAAAACACGCTACTCAGTGTTTGTCTCGGGAAGCCTCACGGGCCGTCTCTCTAAGCCAAGCAGGCCGTTGACCTTCGAAGCAACCTGACAAAGGCACGGTTTGCCCCTGAAACGCCCAGAGCCCTTTTATAAGGTGTGCGGGCGTCGAAGCCTAACCCAAGTCAGTGGGGACGTCACGCCACTCGCCGCAGGCAAAACTGCCTGGCTACGAAGTTTCAACGGGGAAGGACAGGGGGCCGCTTCCGACCCTTTGACTGTGGCAGAAACTACACGTACTATGCACACTGCAACTTTGATATTGGTGACCTAGTGCGAAAAGCACTATTTTCCCCACTGGAGGGCAGAAGGCCTGTGGTGTCAAATTTCCCTGAGACAGGGCTGTTCTCTGTCTTCTCTTCACAGCGAGAGTGCCTTCAGGGAGAACAGAGTGTCCTTGGAGAAACCGAGAGCGTCCTGTGCATTCCAGGCGGCATCCCAGATCACCCATTGCGAAAGGGAAATCTCGACCTCTCTCCAGGGTTCAAAGGATCGATCGGATGGCCCATTCACACATTGAGGCGTTCAGCGGTTTTTCCACTGCCTTCTGGAGAAGTACTGCTGGATCTCTAGTATGCTTGTCCTACGGCACCCAGGTCCTCACAGTGTCCCAGGGAACAACACTGCGTACAGGATCACCCTTCCTGGCTGACTGAGCAGCACCATGCTACCTAAGGCCTCCGGATCACCAATTGGAAAGCACTGTGAAAGGCAACCCTGTGCTTTTTCTCCAGAGAGCTCGATGGCCAAAACATTCAACGGACTCCCAGAACACAGCACTAGCTCGTCTTTCGTAGGTGTCATGTCAGTGGACCTCAGGGCAGAGAGTGAGCTGCAAGGATAACACTCCCCTAAGTGGCCGTTCCGGGTGCCCTCACTTGGCGGACCTCTGCCTATGCCACGCACAAAGTAGAGAGGCCCTGCAGTTTTCTAAATGTAGATAGATTCCCCTTGAACCCTAGTACGCTTAGAGAAACTGCGAGGACACGTCGCAGCCTCCCCAAAGCCTTACGTCCCATACACCAGCCACACGTTGCCCATCACAACTCACTCGGTTTCGAACTTCATCCAGGAAGTGTCCAGAGTGCCCCTTTCTGTCGGTTTTGGCTCGCTGGAAACTGAACGAACTCGGGCAGTTTGGAACGTGCAGCTTGGCAATGTATGTGCATGGTCGCACGTCCCAGCTGTAAGCAGGACGGCTGCAGCCTCCATGCCGCCTGAAATATAGTGCTGCTGCCAGTCTCACGTCCTGGATTGCCCTACGTAGGAAAAGGGCGTTTCCCTGAGGGCAATACGGTGCTTCCAGTTCCCTGCAAGAGGCATGGGAAAGGCGCCAATGCCTAAAGGGAAAACGACACTGCCTGCCAGGCTCTTACTATGGTCCATGTATTGCATTTGGAAGATTGGTCATACATCATTCGCCAGGAAAACCTAGTCCATGGAGTGCCTTCACGTTAGTGAGCTTCTCGGAACTCTGGCATTACTGCGTCCTCTGCACCTCCCAGGAAAGAACACTGAGACCTGAGTAGCCCTTCCTGGGCGACTTCACAACCCTCAGGGATCTTGGGCCTCCGGGCATCTCTCCCTTAACGCGGAGTGGAAAGCAGCACACTGCTTTCTTCGTTGGAGAGCTAAGTGTCTGAGCTTTCGAAAGTCCACCCAAACACGGGCCCAGCAGGTCTTTTAAGTGAACGGCCAGTGGCTCACAGCACTGCACCAGGGCCACAATGAGAAAACACGCTACTCAGTGTTTGTCTCGGGAAGCCTCACGGGCCGTCTCTCTAAGCCAAGCAGGCCGTTGACCTTCGAAGCAACCTGACAAAGGCACGGTTTGCCCCTGAAACGCCCAGAGCCCTTTTATAAGGTGTGCAGGCGTCAAAGCCTAACCCAAGTCAGTGGGGACGTCACGCCACTCGCCGCAGGCAAAACTGCCTGGCTACGAAGTTTCAACGGGGAAGGACAGGGGGCCGCTTCCGACCCTTTGACTGTGGCAGAAACTACACGTACTATGCACACTGCAACTTTGATATTGGTGACCTAGTGCGAAAAGCACTATTTTCCCCACTGGAGAGCAGAAGACCTGTGGTGTCAAATTTCCCTGAGA
Organism: Hyperoodon ampullatus; assembly: GCF_949752795.1. Lineage (NCBI taxonomy): Eukaryota > Metazoa > Chordata > Mammalia > Artiodactyla > Ziphiidae > Hyperoodon > Hyperoodon ampullatus. The sequence continues at coordinate 45,491 of NW_027640659.1, read as the reverse complement.
CAGGTCTGTTCTCTGTCTTCTCTTCACAGCGAGAGTGCCTTCACGGAGAACAGAGTGTCCTTGGAGAAACAGAGAGCGTCCTGTGCATTCCAGGCGGCATCCCAGATCACCCATTGCGAAAGGGAAATCTCGACCTCTCTCCAGGGTTCAAAGGATCGATCGGATGGCCCATTCACACATTGAGGCGTTCAGCGGTTTTTCCACTGCCTTCTGGAGAAGTACTGCTGGATCTCTAGTATGCTTGTCCTACGGCACCCAGGTCCTCACAGTGTCCCAGGGAATAACACTGCGTACAGGATCACCCTTCCTGGCTGACTGAGCAGCACCATGCTACCTAAGGCCTCCGGATCACCAATTGGAAAGCACTGTGAAAGGCAACCCTGTGCTTTTTCTCCAGAGAGCTCGATGGCCAAAACATTCAACGGACTCCCAGAACACAGCACTAGCTCGTCTTTCGTAGGTGTCATGTCAGTGGACCTCAGGGCAGAGAGTGAGCTGCAAGGATAACACACTCCCCTAAGTGTCCGTTCCGGGTGCCCTCACTTGGCGGACCTCTGCCTATGCCACGCACAAAGTAGAGAGGCCCTGCAGTTTTCTAAATGTAGATAGATTCCCCTTGAACCCTACTACGCTTAGAGAAACTGCGAGGACACGTCGCAGCCTCCCCAAAGCCTTAGGTCCCATACACCAGCCACACGTTGCCCATCACAACTCACTCGGTTTCGAACTTCATCCAGGAAGTGTCCAGAGTGCCCCCTTCTGTCTGTTTTGGCTCGCTGGAAACTGAACGTACTCGGGCAGTTTGGAACGTGCAGCTTGGCAATGTATGTGCATGGTCGCACGTCCCAGCTGTAAGCAGGACGGCTGCAGCCTCCATGCCGCCTGAAATATAGTGCTGCTGCCAGTCTCACGTCCTGGATTGCCCTACGTAGGAAAAGGGCGTTTCCCTGAGGGCAATACGGTGCTTCCAGTTCCCTGCAAGAGGCATGGGAAAGGCGCCAATGCCTAAAGGGAAAACGACACTGCCTGCCAGGCTCTTACTATGGTCCATGTATTGCATTTGGAAGACTGGGCATACATCATTCGCCAGGAAAACCTAGTCCATGGAGTGCCTTCACGTTAGTGAGCTTCTCGGAACTCTGGGATTACTGCGTCCTCCGCACCTCCCAGGAAAGAACACTGAGACCTGAGTAGCCCTTCCTGGGCGACTTCACAACCCTCAGGGATCTTGGGCCTCCGGGCATCTCTCCCTTAACGCGGAGTGGAAAGCAGCCCACTGCTTTCTTCGTTGGAGAGCTAAGTGTCTGAGCTTTCGAAAGTCCACCCAAACACGGGCCCAGCAGGTCTTTTAAGTGAACGGCCAGTGGCTCACAGCACTGCACCAGGGCCACAATGAGAAAACACGCTACTCAGTGTTTGTCTCGGGAAGCCTCACGGGCCATCTCTCTAAGCCAAGCAGGCCGTTGACCTTCGAAGCAACCTGACAAAGGCACGGTTTGCCCCTGAAACGCCCAGAGCCCTTTTATAAGGTGTGCGGGCGTCGAAGCCTAACCCAAGTCAGTGGGGACGTCACGCCACTCGCCGCAGGCAGAACTGCCTTGCTACGAAATTTCAACGGGGAAGGACAGGGGGCCGCTTCCGACCCTTTGACTGTGGCAGAAACTACACGTACTATGCACACTGCAACTTTGATATTGGTGACCTAGTGCGAAAAGCACTATTTTCCCCACTGGAGGGCAGAAGGCCTGTGGTGTCAAATTTCCCTGAGACAGGGCTGTTCTCTGTCTTCTCTTCACAGCGAGAGTGCCTTCACGGAGAACAGAGTGTCCTTGGAGAAACAGAGAGCGTCCTGTGCATTCCAGGCGGCATCCCAGATCACCCATTGCGAAAGGGAAATCTCGACCTCTCTCCAGGGTTCAAAGGATCGATCGGATGGCCCATTCACACATTGAGGCGTTCAGCGGTTTTTCCACTGCCTTCTGGAGAAGTACTGCTGGATCTCTAGTATGCTTGTCCTACGGCACCCAGGTCCTCACAGTGTCCCAGGGAACAACACTGCGTACAGGATCACCCTTCCTGGCTGACTGAGCAGCACCATGCTACCTAAGGCCTCCGGATCACCAATTGGAAAGCACTGTGAAAGGCAACCCTGTGCTTTTTCTCCAGAGAGCTCGATGGCCAAAACATTCAACGGACTCCCAGAACACAGCACTAGCTCGTCTTTCGTAGGTGTCATGTCAGTGGACCTCAGGGCAGAGAGTGAGCTGCAAGGAAGACACACTCCCCTAAGTGTCCTTTCCGGGTGCCCTCACTTGGCGGACCTCTGCCTATGCCACGCACAAAGTAGAGAGGCCCTGCAGTTTTCTAAATGTAGATAGATTCCCCTTGAACCCTAGTACGCTTAGAGAAACTGCGAGGACACGTCGCAGCCTCCCCAAAGCCTTACGTCCCATACACCAGCCACACGTTGCCCATCACAACTCACTCGGTTTCGAACTTCATCCAGGAAGTGTCCAGAGTGCCCCTTTCTGTCGGTTTTGGCTCGCTGGAAACTGAACGAACTCGGGCAGTTTGGAACGTGCAGCTTGGCAATGTATGTGCATGGTCGCACGTCCCAGCTGTAAGCAGGACGGCTGCAGCCTCCATGCCGCCTGAAATATAGTGCTGCTGCCAGTCTCACGTCCTGGATTGCCCTACGTAGGAAAAGGGCGTTTCCCTGAGGGCAATACGGTGCTTCCAGTTCCCTGCAAGAGGCATGGGAAAGGCGCCAATGCCTAAAGGGAAAACGACACTGCCTGCCAGGCTCTTACTATGGTCCATGTATTGCATTTGGAAGATTGGTCATACATCATTCGCCAGGAAAACCTAGTCCATGGAGTGCCTTCACGTTAGTGAGCTTCTCGGAACTCTGGCATTACTGCGTCCTCTGCACCTCCCAGGAAAGAACACTGAGACCTGAGTAGCCCTTCCTGGGCGACTTCACAACCCTCAGGGATCTTGGGCCTCCGGGCATCTCTCCCTTAACGCGGAGTGGAAAGCAGCACACTGCTTTCTTCGTTGGAGAGCTAAGTGTCTGAGCTTTCGAAAGTCCACCCAAACACGGGCCCAGCAGGTCTTTTAAGTGAACGGCCAGTGGCTCACAGCACTGCACCAGGGCCACAATGAGAAAACACGCTACTCAGTGTTTGTCTCGGGAAGCCTCACGGGCCGTCTCTCTAAGCCAAGCAGGCCGTTGACCTTCGAAGCAACCTGACAAAGGCACGGTTTGCCCCTGAAACGCCCAGAGCCCTTTTATAAGGTGTGCAGGCGTCAAAGCCTAACCCAAGTCAGTGGGGACGTCACGCCACTCGCCGCAGGCAAAACTGCCTGGCTACGAAGTTTCAACGGGGAAGGACAGGGGGCCGCTTCCGACCCTTTGACTGTGGCAGAAACTACACGTACTATGCACACTGCAACTTTGATATTGGTGACCTAGTGCGAAAAGCACTATTTTCCCCACTGGAGAGCAGAAGACCTGTGGTGTCAAATTTCCCTGAGACAGGTCTGTTCTCTGTCTTCTCTTCACAGCGAGAGTGCCTTCACGGAGAACAGAGTGTCCTTGGAGAAACAGAGAGCGTCCTGTGCATTGCAGGCGGCATCCCAGATCACCCATTGCGAAAGGGAAATCTCGACCTCTCTCCAGGGTTCAAAGGATCGATCGGATGGCCCATTCACACATTGAGGCGTTCAGCGGTTTTTCCACTGCCTTCTGGAGAAGTACTGCTGGATCTCTAGTATGCTTGTCCTACGGCACCCAGGTCCTCACAGTGTCCCAGGGAATAACACTGCGTACAGGATCACCCTTCCTGGCTGACTGAGCAGCACCATGCTACCTAAGGCCTCCGGATCACCAATTGGAAAGCACTGTGAAAGGCAACCCTGTGCTTTTTCTCCAGAGAGCTCGATGGCCAAAACATTCAACGGACTCCCAGAACACAGCACTAGCTCGTCTTTCGTAGGTGTCATGTCAGTGGACCTCAGGGCAGAGAGTGAGCTGCAAGGATAACACACTCCCCTAAGTGTCCGTTCCGGGTGCCCTCACTTGGCGGACCTCTGCCTATGCCACGCACAAAGTAGAGAGGCCCTGCAGTTTTCTAAATGTAGATAGATTCCCCTTGAACCCTACTACGCTTAGAGAAACTGCGAGGACACGTCGCAGCCTCCCCAAAGCCTTAGGTCCCATACACCAGCCACACGTTGCCCATCACAACTCACTCGGTTTCGAACTTCATCCAGGAAGTGTCCAGAGTGCCCCCTTCTGTCTGTTTTGGCTCGCTGGAAACTGAACGTACTCGGGCAGTTTGGAACGTGCAGCTTGGCAATGTATGTGCATGGTCGCACGTCCCAGCTGTAAGCAGGACGGCTGCAGCCTCCATGCCGCCTGAAATATAGTGCTGCTGCCAGTCTCACGTCCTGGATTGCCCTACGTAGGAAAAGGGCGTTTCCCTGAGGGCAATACGGTGCTTCCAGTTCCCTGCAAGAGGCATGGGAAAGGCGCCAATGCCTAAAGGGAAAACGACACTGCCTGCCAGGCTCTTACTATGGTCCATGTATTGCATTTGGAAGACTGGGCATACATCATTCGCCAGGAAAACCTAGTCCATGGAGTGCCTTCACGTTAGTGAGCTTCTCGGAACTCTGGGATTACTGCGTCCTCCGCACCTCCCAGGAAAGAACACTGAGACCTGAGTAGCCCTTCCTGGGCGACTTCACAACCCTCAGGGATCTTGGGCCTCCGGGCATCTCTCCCTTAACGCGGAGTGGAAAGCAGCCCACTGCTTTCTTCGTTGGAGAGCTAAGTGTCTGAGCTTTCGAAAGTCCACCCAAACACGGGCCCAGCAGGTCTTTTAAGTGAACGGCCAGTGGCTCACAGCACTGCACCAGGGCCACAATGAGAAAACACGCTACTCAGTGTTTGTCTCGGGAAGCCTCACGGGCCGTCTCTCTAAGCCAAGCAGGCCGTTGACCTTCGAAGCAACCTGACAAAGGCACGGTTTGCCCCTGAAACGCCCAGAGCCCTTTTATAAGGTGTGCGGGCGTCGAAGCCTAACCCAAGTCAGTGGGGACGTCACGCCACTCGCCGCAGGCAGAACTGCCTTGCTACGAAATTTCAACGGGGAAGGACAGGGGGCCGCTTCCGACCCTTTGACTGTGGCAGAAACTACACGTACTATGCACACTGCAACTTTGATATTGGTGACCTAGTGCGAAAAGCACTATTTTCCCCACTGGAGGGCAGAAGGCCTGTGGTGTCAAATTTCCCTGAGACAGGGCTGTTCTCTGTCTTCTCTTCACAGCGAGAGTGCCTTCACGGAGAACAGAGTGTCCTTGGAGAAACAGAGAGCGTCCTGTGCATTCCAGGCGGCATCCCAGATCACCCATTGCGAAAGGGAAATCTCGACCTCTCTCCAGGGTTCAAAGGATCGATCGGATGGCCCATTCACACATTGAGGCGTTCAGCGGTTTTTCCACTGCCTTCTGGAGAAGTACTGCTGGATCTCTAGTATGCTTGTCCTACGGCACCCAGGTCCTCACAGTGTCCCAGGGAATAACACTGCGTACAGGATCACCCTTCCTGGCTGACTGAGCAGCACCATGCTACCTAAGGCCTCCGGATCACCAATTGGAAAGCACTGTGAAAGGCAACCCTGTGCTTTTTCTCCAGAGAGCTCGATGGCCAAAACATTCAACGGACTCCCAGAACACAGCACTAGCTCGTCTTTCGTCGGTGTCATGTCAGTGGACCTCAGGGCAGAGAGTGAGCTGCAAGGATGACACACTCCCCTAAGTGTCCTTTCCGGGTGCCCTCACTTGGCGGACCTCTGCCTATGCCACGCACAAAGTAGAGAGGCCCTGCAGTTTTCTAAATGTAGATAGATTCCCCTTGAACCCTACTACGCTTAGAGAAACTGCGAGGACACGTCGCAGCCTCCCCAAAGCCTTACGTCCCATACACCAGCCACACGTTGCCCATCACAACTCACTCGGTTTCGAACTTCATCCAGGAAGTGGCCAGAGTGCCCCCTTCTGTCTGTTTTGGCTCGCTGGAAACTGAACGTACTCGGGCAGTTTGGAACGTGCAGCTTGGCAATGTATGTGTATGGTCGCACGTCCCAGCTGTAAGCAAGACGGTTGCAGCCTCCATGCCGCCTGAAATATAGTGCTGCTGCCAGTCTCACGTCCTGGATTGCCCTACGTAGGAAAAGGGCGTTTCCCTGAGGGCAATACGGTGCTTCCAGTTCCCTGCAAGAGGCATGGGAAAGGCGCCAATCCCTAAAGGGAAAACGACACTGCCTGCCAGGCTCTTACTATGGTCCATGTATTGCATTTGGAAGACTGGGCATACATCATTCGCCAGGAAAACCTAGTCCATGGAGTGCCTTCACGTTAGTGAGCTTCTCGGAACTCTGGGATTACTGCGTCCTCCGCACCTCCCAGGAAAGAACACTGAGACCTGAGTAGCCCTTCCTGGGCGACTTCACAACCCTCAGGGTTCTTGGGCCTCCGGGCATCTCTCCCTTAACGCGGAGTGGAAAGCAGCACACTGCTTTCTTCGTTGGAGAGCTAAGTGTCTGAGCTTTCGAAAGTCCACCCAAACACGGGCCCAGCAGGTCTTTTAAGTGTACGGCCAGTGGCTCACAGCACTGCACCAGGGCCACAATGAGAAAACACGCTCCTCAGTGTTTGTCTCGGGAAGCCTCACGGGCCATCTCTTTAAGCCAAGCAGGCCGTTGACCTTCGAAGCAACCTGACAAAGGCACGGTTTGCCCCTGAAACGCCCAGAGCCCTTTTATAAGATGTACGGGCGTCGAGGCCGAACCCAAGTCAGTGGGGACGTCACGCCACTCTCCGCAGGCAGAACTGCCTTGCTACGAAGTTTCAACGGGGAAAGAGAGGGAGCCGTTTCCGACCCTTTGACTGTGGCAGAAACTACACGTACTATGCACACTGCAACTTTGATATTGGTGACCTAGTGCGAAAAGCACTATTTTCCCCACTGGAGAGCAGAAGACCTGTGGTGTCAAATTTCCCTGAGACAGGTCTGTTCTCTGTCTTCTCTTCACAGCGAGAGTGCCTTCACGGAGAACAGAGTGTCCTTGGAGAAACAGAGAGCGTCCTGTGCATTGCAGGCGGCATCCCAGATCACCCATTGCGAAAGGGAAATCTCGACCTCTCTCCAGGGTTCAAAGGATCGATCGGATGGCCCATTCACACATTGAGGCGTTCAGCGGTTTTTCCACTGCCTTCTGGAGAAGTACTGCTGAATCTCTAGTATGCTTGTCCTACGGCACCCAGGTCCTCACAGTGTCCCAGGGAATAACACTGCGTACAGGATCACCCTTCCTGGCTGACTGAGCAGCACCATGCTACCTAAGGCCTCCGGATCACCAATTGGAAAGCACTGTGAAAGGCAACCCTGTGCTTTTTCTCCAGAGAGCTCGATGGCCAAAACATTCAACGGACTCCCAGAACACAGCACTAGCTCATCTTTCGTAGGTTTCATGTCAGTGGACCTCAGGGCAGAGACTGAGCTGCAAGGATAACACACTCCCCTAAGTGTCCGTTCCGGGTGCCCTTACTTGGCGGACCTCTGCCTATGCCACGCACAAAGTAGAGAGGCTCTGCAGTTTTCTAAATGTAGATAGATTCCCCTTGAACCCTACTACGCTTAGAGAAACTGCGAGGACACGTCGCAGCCTCCCCAAAGCCTTACGTCCCATACACCAGCCACACGTTGCCCATCACAACTCACTCGGTTTCGAACTTCATCCAGGAAGTGGCCAGAGTGCCCCCTTCTGTCTGTTTTGGCTCGCTGGAAACTGAACGTACTCGGGCAGTTTGGAACGTGCAGCTTGGCAATGTATGTGCATGGTCGCACGTCCCAGCTGTAAGCAGGACGGCTGCAGCCTCCATGCCGCCTGAAATATAGTGCTGCTGCCAGTCTCACGTCCTGGATTGCCCTACGTAGGAAAAGGGCGTTTCCCTGAGGGCAATACGGTGCTTCCAGTTCCCTGCAAGAGGCATGGGAAAGGCGCCAATCCCTAAAGGGAAAACGACACTGCCTGCCAGGCTCTTACTATGGTCCATGTATTGCATTTGGAAGATTGGTCATACATCATTCGCCAGGAAAACCTAGTCCATGGAGTGCCTTCACGTTAGTGAGCTTCTCGGAACTCTGGGATTACTGCGACCTCCGCACCTCCCAGGAAAGAACACTGAGACCTGAGTAGCCCTTCCTGGGCGACTTCACAACCCTCAGGGATCTTGGGCCTCCGGGCATCTCTCCCTTAACGCGGAGTGGAAAGCAGCACACTGCTTTCTTCGTTGGAGAGCTAAGTGTCTGAGCTTTCGAAAGTCCACCCAAACACGGGCCCAGCAGGTCTTTTAAGTGAACGGCCAGTGGCTCACAGCACTGCACCAGGGCCACAATGAGAAAACACGCTACTCAGTGTTTGTCTCGGGAAGCCTCACGGGCCGTCTCTCTAAGCCAAGCAGGCCGTTGACCTTCGAAGCAACCTGACAAAGGCACGGTTTGCCCCTGAAACGCCCAGAGCCCTTTTATAAGGTGTGCGGGCGTCGAAGCCTAACCCAAGTCAGTGGGGACGTCACGCCACTCGCCGCAGGCAAAACTGCCTGGCTACGAAGTTTCAACGGGGAAGGACAGGGGGCCGCTTCCGACCCTTTGACTGTGGCAGAAACTACACGTACTATGCACACTGCAACTTTGATATTGGTGACCTAGTGCGAAAAGCACTATTTTCCCCACTGGAGGGCAGAAGGCCTGTGGTGTCAAATTTCCCTGAGACAGGGCTGTTCTCTGTCTTCTCTTCACAGCGAGAGTGCCTTCAGGGAGAACAGAGTGTCCTTGGAGAAACCGAGAGCGTCCTGTGCATTCCAGGCGGCATCCCAGATCACCCATTGCGAAAGGGAAATCTCGACCTCTCTCCAGGGTTCAAAGGATCGATCGGATGGCCCATTCACACATTGAGGCGTTCAGCGGTTTTTCCACTGCCTTCTGGAGAAGTACTGCTGGATCTCTAGTATGCTTGTCCTACGGCACCCAGGTCCTCACAGTGTCCCAGGGAACAACACTGCGTACAGGATCACCCTTCCTGGCTGACTGAGCAGCACCATGCTACCTAAGGCCTCCGGATCACCAATTGGAAAGCACTGTGAAAGGCAACCCTGTGCTTTTTCTCCAGAGAGCTCGATGGCCAAAACATTCAACGGACTCCCAGAACACAGCACTAGCTCGTCTTTCGTAGGTGTCATGTCAGTGGACCTCAGGGCAGAGAGTGAGCTGCAAGGATAACACTCCCCTAAGTGTCCGTTCCGGGTGCCCTCACTTGGCGGACCTCTGCCTATGCCACGCACAAAGTAGAGAGGCCCTGCAGTTTTCTAAATGTAGATAGATTCCCCTTGAACCCTAGTACGCTTAGAGAAACTGCGAGGACACGTCGCAGCCTCCCCAAAGCCTTACGTCCCATACACCAGCCACACGTTGCCCATCACAACTCACTCGGTTTCGAACTTCATCCAGGAAGTGTCCAGAGTGCCCCTTTCTGTCGGTTTTGGCTCGCTGGAAACTGAACGAACTCGGGCAGTTTGGAACGTGCAGCTTGGCAATGTATGTGCATGGTCGCACGTCCCAGCTGTAAGCAGGACGGCTGCAGCCTCCATGCCGCCTGAAATATAGTGCTGCTGCCAGTCTCACGTCCTGGATTGCCCTACGTAGGAAAAGGGCGTTTCCCTGAGGGCAATACGGTGCTTCCAGTTCCCTGCAAGAGGCATGGGAAAGGCGCCAATGCCTAAAGGGAAAACGACACTGCCTGCCAGGCTCTTACTATGGTCCATGTATTGCATTTGGAAGATTGGTCATACATCATTCGCCAGGAAAACCTAGTCCATGGAGTGCCTTCACGTTAGTGAGCTTCTCGGAACTCTGGCATTACTGCGTCCTCTGCACCTCCCAGGAAAGAACACTGAGACCTGAGTAGCCCTTCCTGGGCGACTTCACAACCCTCAGGGATCTTGGGCCTCCGGGCATCTCTCCCTTAACGCGGAGTGGAAAGCAGCACACTGCTTTCTTCGTTGGAGAGCTAAGTGTCTGAGCTTTCGAAAGTCCACCCAAACACGGGCCCAGCAGGTCTTTTAAGTGAACGGCCAGTGGCTCACAGCACTGCACCAGGGCCACAATGAGAAAACACGCTACTCAGTGTTTGTCTCGGGAAGCCTCACGGGCCGTCTCTCTAAGCCAAGCAGGCCGTTGACCTTCGAAGCAACCTGACAAAGGCACGGTTTGCCCCTGAAACGCCCAGAGCCCTTTTATAAGGTGTGCAGGCGTCAAAGCCTAACCCAAGTCAGTGGGGACGTCACGCCACTCGCCGCAGGCAAAACTGCCTGGCTACGAAGTTTCAACGGGGAAGGACAGGGGGCCGCTTCCGACCCTTTGACTGTGGCAGAAACTACACGTACTATGCACACTGCAACTTTGATATTGGTGACCTAGTGCGAAAAGCACTATTTTCCCCACTGGAGAGCAGAAGACCTGTGGTGTCAAATTTCCCTGAGACAGGTCTGTTCTCTGTCTTCTCTTCACAGCGAGAGTGCCTTCACGGAGAACAGAGTGTCCTTGGAGAAACAGAGAGCGTCCTGTGCATTGCAGGCGGCATCCCAGATCACCCATTGCGAAAGGGAAATCTCGACCTCTCTCCAGGGTTCAAAGGATCGATCGGATGGCCCATTCACACATTGAGGCGTTCAGCGGTTTTTCCACTGCCTTCTGGAGAAGTACTGCTGGATCTCTAGTATGCTTGTCCTACGGCACCCAGGTCCTCACAGTGTCCCAGGGAATAACACTGCGTACAGGATCACCCTTCCTGGCTGACTGAGCAGCACCATGCTACCTAAGGCCTCCGGATCACCAATTGGAAAGCACTGTGAAAGGCAACCCTGTGCTTTTTCTCCAGAGAGCTCGATGGCCAAAACATTCAACGGACTCCCAGAACACAGCACTAGCTCGTCTTTCGTAGGTGTCATGTCAGTGGACCTCAGGGCAGAGAGTGAGCTGCAAGGATAACACACTCCCCTAAGTGTCCGTTCCGGGTGCCCTCACTTGGCGGACCTCTGCCTATGCCACGCACAAAGTAGAGAGGCCCTGCAGTTTTCTAAATGTAGATAGATTCCCCTTGAACCCTACTACGCTTAGAGAAACTGCGAGGACACGTCGCAGCCTCCCCAAAGCCTTAGGTCCCATACACCAGCCACACGTTGCCCATCACAACTCACTCGGTTTCGAACTTCATCCAGGAAGTGTCCAGAGTGCCCCCTTCTGTCTGTTTTGGCTCGCTGGAAACTGAACGTACTCGGGCAGTTTGGAACGTGCAGCTTGGCAATGTATGTGCATGGTCGCACGTCCCAGCTGTAAGCAGGACGGCTGCAGCCTCCATGCCGCCTGAAATATAGTGCTGCTGCCAGTCTCACGTCCTGGATTGCCCTACGTAGGAAAAGGGCGTTTCCCTGAGGGCAATACGGTGCTTCCAGTTCCCTGCAAGAGGCATGGGAAAGGCGCCAATGCCTAAAGGGAAAACGACACTGCCTGCCAGGCTCTTACTATGGTCCATGTATTGCATTTGGAAGACTGGGCATACATCATTCGCCAGGAAAACCTAGTCCATGGAGTGCCTTCACGTTAGTGAGCTTCTCGGAACTCTGGGATTACTGCGTCCTCCGCACCTCCCAGGAAAGAACACTGAGACCTGAGTAGCCCTTCCTGGGCGACTTCACAACCCTCAGGGATCTTGGGCCTCCGGGCATCTCTCCCTTAACGCGGAGTGGAAAGCAGCCCACTGCTTTCTTCGTTGGAGAGCTAAGTGTCTGAGCTTTCGAAAGTCCACCCAAACACGGGCCCAGCAGGTCTTTTAAGTGAACGGCCAGTGGCTCACAGCACTGCACCAGGGCCACAATGAGAAAACACGCTACTCAGTGTTTGTCTCGGGAAGCCTCACGGGCCATCTCTCTAAGCCAAGCAGGCCGTTGACCTTCGAAGCAACCTGACAAAGGCACGGTTTGCCCCTGAAACGCCCAGAGCCCTTTTATAAGGTGTGCGGGCGTCGAAGCCTAACCCAAGTCAGTGGGGACGTCACGCCACTCGCCGCAGGCAGAACTGCCTTGCTACGAAATTTCAACGGGGAAGGACAGGGGGCCGCTTCCGACCCTTTGACTGTGGCAGAAACTACACGTACTATGCACACTGCAACTTTGATATTGGTGACCTAGTGCGAAAAGCACTATTTTCCCCACTGGAGGGCAGAAGGCCTGTGGTGTCAAATTTCCCTGAGACAGGGCTGTTCTCTGTCTTCTCTTCACAGCGAGAGTGCCTTCACGGAGAACAGAGTGTCCTTGGAGAAACAGAGAGCGTCCTGTGCATTCCAGGCGGCATCCCAGATCACCCATTGCGAAAGGGAAATCTCGACCTCTCTCCAGGGTTCAAAGGATCGATCGGATGGCCCATTCACACATTGAGGCGTTCAGCGGTTTTTCCACTGCCTTCTGGAGAAGTACTGCTGGATCTCTAGTATGCTTGTCCTACGGCACCCAGGTCCTCACAGTGTCCCAGGGAACAACACTGCGTACAGGATCACCCTTCCTGGCTGACTGAGCAGCACCATGCTACCTAAGGCCTCCGGATCACCAATTGGAAAGCACTGTGAAAGGCAACCCTGTGCTTTTTCTCCAGAGAGCTCGATGGCCAAAACATTCAACGGACTCCCAGAACACAGCACTAGCTCGTCTTTCGTAGGTGTCATGTCAGTGGACCTCAGGGCAGAGAGTGAGCTGCAAGGAAGACACACTCCCCTAAGTGTCCTTTCCGGGTGCCCTCACTTGGCGGACCTCTGCCTATGCCACGCACAAAGTAGAGAGGCCCTGCAGTTTTCTAAATGTAGATAGATTCCCCTTGAACCCTACTACGCTTAGAGAAACTGCGAGGACACGTCGCAGCCTCCCCAAAGCCTTACGTCCCATACACCAGCCACACGTTGCCCATCACAACTCACTCGGTTTCGAACTTCATCCAGGAAGTGGCCGGAGTGCCCCCTTCTGTCTGTCTTGGCTCGCTGGAAACTGAACGGACTCGGGCAGTTTGGAACGTGCAGCTTGGCAATGTATGTGCATGGTCGCACGTCCCAGCTGTAAGCAGGACGGCTGCAGCCTCCATGCCGCCTGAAATATAGTGCTGCTGCCAGTCTCACGTCCTGGATTGCCCTACGTAGGAAAAGGGCGCTTCCCTGAGGGCAATACGGTGCTTCCAGTTCCCTGCAAGAGGCATGGGAAAGGCGCCAATCCCTAAAGGGAAAACGACACTGCCTGCCAGGCTCTTACTATGGTCCATGTATTGCATTTGGAAGATTGGGCATACATCATTCGCCAGGAAAACCTAGTCCATGGAGTGCCTTCACGTTAGTGAGCTTCTCGGAACTCTGGGATTACTGCGACCTCCGCACCTCCCAGGAAAGAACACTGAGACCTGAGTAGCCCTTCCTGGGCGACTTCACAACCCTCAGGGATCTTGGGCCTCCGGGCATCTCTCCCTTAACGCGGAGTGGAAAGCAGCACACTGCTTTCTTCGTTGGAGAGCTAAGTGTCTGAGCTTTCGAAAGTCCACCCAAACACGGGCCCAGCAGGTCTTTTAAGTGAACGGCCAGTGGCTCACATCACTGCACCAGGGCCACAATGAGAAAACACGCTCCTCAGGGTTTGTCTCGGGAAGCCTCACGGGCCGTCTCTCTAAGCCAAGCAGGCCGTTGACCTTCGAAGCAACCTGACAAAGGCACGGTTTGCCCCTGAAACGCCCAGAGCCCTTTTATAAGGTGTGCGGGCGTCGAAACCTAACCCAAGTCAGTGGGGACGTCACGCCACTCGCCGAAGGCAGAACTGCCTGCCTACGAAGTTTCAACGGGGAAGGACAGGGGGCCGCTTCCGACCCTTTGACTGTGGCAGAAACTACACGTACTATGCACACTGCAACTTTGATATTGGTGACCTAGTGCGAAAAGCACTATTTTCCCCACTGGAGGGCAGAAGGCCTGTGGTGTCAAATTTCCCTGAGACAGGGCTGTTCTCTGTCTTCTCTTCACAGCGAGAGTGCCTTCACGGAGAACAGAGTGTCCTTGGAGAAACAGAGAGCGTCCTGTGCATTCCAGGCGGCATCCCAGATCACCCATTGCGAAAGGGAAATCTCGACCTCTCTCCAGGGTTCAAAGGATCGATCGGATGGCCCATTCACACATTGAGGCGTTCAGCGGTTTTTCCACTGCCTTCTGGAGAAGTACTGCTGGATCTCTAGGATGCTTGTCCTACGGCACCCAGGCCCTCACAGTGTCCCAGGGAACAACACTGCGTACAGGATCACCCTTCCTGGCTGACTGAGCAGCACCATGCTACCTAAGGCCTCCGGATCACCAATTGGAAAGCACTGTGAAAGGCAACCCTGTGCTTTTTCTCCAGAGAGCTCGATGGCCAAAACATTCAATGGACTCCCAGAACACAGCACTAGCTCGTCTTTCGTAGGTGTCATGTCAGTGGACCTCAGGGCAGAGAGTGAGCTGCAAGGATAACACACTCCCCTAAGTGTCCTTTCCGGGTGCCCTCACTTGGCGGACCTCTGCCTATGCCACGCACAAAGTAGAGAGGCCCTGCAGTTTTCTAAATGTAGATAGATTCCCCTTGAACCCTACTACGCTTAGAGAAACTGCGAGGACACGTCGCAGCCTCCCCAAAGCCTTACGTCCCATACACCAGCCACACGTTGCCCATCACAACTCACTCGGTTTCGAACTTCATCCAGGAAGTGGCCAGAGTGCCCCCTTCTGTCTGTTTTGGCTCGCTGGAAACTGAACGTACTCGGGCAGTTTGGAACGTGCAGCTTGGCAATGTATGTGTATGGTCGCACGTCCCAGCTGTAAGCAGGACGGCTGCAGCCTCCATGCCGCCTGAAATATAGTGCTGCTGCCAGTCTCACGTCCTGGATTGCCCTACGTAGGAAAAGGGCGTTTCCCTGAGGGCAATACGGTGCTTCCAGTTCCCTGCAAGAGGCATGGGAAAGGCGCCAATGCCTAAAGGGAAAACGACACTGCCTGCCAGGCTCTTACTATGGTCCATGTATTGCATTTGGAAGACTGGGCATACATCATTCGCCAGGAAAACCTAGTCCATGGAGTGCCTTCACGTTAGTGAGCTTCTCGGAACTCTGGGATTACTGCGTCCTCCGCACCTCCCAGGAAAGAACACTGAGACCTGAGTAGCCCTTCCTGGGCGACTTCACAACCCTCAGGGATCTTGGGCCTCCGGGCATCTCTCCCTTAACGCGGAGTGGAAAGCAGCACACTGCTTTCTTCGTTGGAGAGCTAAGTGTCTGAGCTTTCGAAAGTCCACCCAAACACGGGCCCAGCAGGTCTTTTAAGTGAACGGCCAGTGGCTCACAGCACTGCACCAGGGCCACAATGAGAAAACACGCTACTCAGTGTTTGTCTCGGGAAGCCTCACGGGCCGTCTCTCTAAGCCAAGCAGGCCGTTGACCTTCGAAGCAACCTGACAAAGGCACGGTTTGCCCCTGAAACGCCCAGAGCCCTTTTATAAGGTGTGCGGGCGTCGAAGCCTAACCCAAGTCAGTGGGGACGTCACGCCACTCGCCGCAGGCAGAACTGCCTGGCTACGAAGTTTCAACGGGGAAGGACAGGGGGCCGCTTCCGACCCTTTGACTGTGGCAGAAACTACACGTACTATGCACACTGCAACTTTGATATTGGTGACCTAGTGCGAAAAGCACTATTTTCCCCACTGGAGGGCAGAAGGCCTGTGGTGTCAAATTTCCCTGAGACAGGGCTGTTCTCTGTCTTCTCTTCACAGCTAGAGTGCCTTCAGGGAGAACAGAGTGTCCTTGGAGAAACAGAGAGCGTCCTGTGCATTCCAGGCGGCATCCCAGATCACCCATTGCGAAAGGGAAATCTCGACCTCTCTCCAGGGTTCAAAGGATCGATCGGATGGCCCATTCACACATTGAGGCGTTCAGCGGTTTTTCCACTGCCTTCTGGAGAAGTACTGCTGGATCTCTAGTATGCTTGTCCTACGGCACCCAGGTCCTCACAGTGTCCCAGGGAACAACACTGCGTACAGGATCACCCTTCCTGGCTGACTGAGCAGCACCATGCTACCTAAGGCCTCCGGATCACCAATTGGAAAGCACTGTGAAAGGCAACCCTGTGCTTTTTCTCCAGAGAGCTCGATGGCCAAAACATTCAACGGACTCCCAGAACACAGCACTAGCTCATCTTTCGTAGGTTTCATGTCAGTGGACCTCAGGGCAGAGAGTGAGCTGCAAGGATAACACACTCCCCTAAGTGTGCGTTCCGGGTGCCCTTACTTGGCGGACCTCTGCCTATGCCACGCACAAAGTAGAGAGGCTCTGCAGTTTTCTAAATGTAGATAGATTCCCCTTGAACCCTACTACGCTTAGAGAAACTGCGAGGACACGTCGCAGCCTCCCCAAAGCCTTACGTCCCATACACCAGCCACACGTTGCCCATCACAACTCACTCGGTTTCGAACTTCATCCAGGAAGTGGCCAGAGTGCCCCCTTCTGTCTGTTTTGGCTCGCTGGAAACTGAACGTACTCGGGCAGTTTGGAACGTGCAGCTTGGCAATGTATGTGCATGGTCGCACGTCCCAGCTGTAAGCAGGACGGCTGCAGCCTCCATGCCGCCTGAAATATAGTGCTGCTGCCAGTCTCACGTCCTGGATTGCCCTACGTAGGAAAAGGGCGTTTCCCTGAGGGCAATACGGTGCTTCCAGTTCCCTGCAAGAGGCATGGGAAAGGCGCCAATCCCTAAAGGGAAAACGACACTGCCTGCCAGGCTCTTACTATGGTCCATGTATTGCATTTGGAAGATTGGGCATACATCATTCGCCAGGAAAACCTAGTCCATGGAGTGCCTTCACGTTAGTGAGCTTCTCGGAACTCTGGGATTACTGCGTCCTCCGCACCTCCCAGGAAAGAACACTGAGACCTGAGTAGCCCTTCCTGGGCGACTTCACAACCCTCAGGGTTCTTGGGCCTCCGGGCATCTCTCCCTTAACGCGGAGTGGAAAGCAGCACACTGCTTTCTTTGTTGGAGAGCTAAGTGTCTGAGCTTTCGAAAGTCCACCCAAACACGGGCCCAGCAGGTCTTTTAAGTGTACGGCCAGTGGCTCACAGCACTGCACCAGGGCCACAATGAGAAAACACGCTACTCAGTGTTTGTCTCGGGAAGCCTCACGGGCCGTCTCTCTAAGCCAAGCAGGCCGTTGACCTTCGAAGCAACCTGACAAAGGCACGGTTTGCCCCTGAAACGCCCAGAGCCCTTTTATAAGGTGTGCGGGCGTCGAAGCCTAACCCAAGTCAGTGGGGACGTCACGCCACTCGCCGCAGGCAGAACTGCCTGGCTACGAAGTTTCAACGGGGAAGGACAGGGGGCCGCTTCCGACCCTTTGACTGTGGCAGAAACTACACGTACTATGCACACTGCAACTTTGATATTGGTGACCTAGTGCGAAAAGCACTATTTTCCCCACTGGAGGGCAGAAGGCCTGTGGTGTCAAATTTCCCTGAGACAGGGCTGTTCTCTGTCTTCTCTTCACAGCGAGAGTGCCTTCACGGAGAACAGAGTGTCCTTGGAGAAACAGAGAGCGTCCTGTGCATTCCAGGCGGCATCCCAGATCACCCATTGCGAAAGGGAAATCTCGACCTCTCTCCAGGGTTCAAAGGATCGATCGGATGGCCCATTCACACATTGAGGCGTTCAGCGGTTTTTCCACTGCCTTCTGGAGAAGTACTGCTGGATCTCTAGTATGCTTGTCCTACGGCACCCAGGTCCTCACAGTGTCCCAGGGAACAACACTGCGTACAGGATCACCCTTCCTGGCTGACTGAGCAGCACCATGCTACCTAAGGCCTCCGGATCACCAATTGGAAAGCACTGTGAAAGGCAACCCTGTGCTTTTTCTCCAGAGAGCTCGATGGCCAAAACATTCAACAGACTCCCAGAACACAGCACTAGCTCGTCTTTCGTCGGTGTCATGTCAGTGGACCTCAGGGCAGAGAGTGAGCTGCAAGGATAACACACTCCCCTGAGTGTCCGTTCCGGGTGCCCTCACTTGGCGGACCTCTGCCTATGCCACGCACAAAGTAGAGAGGCCCTGCAGTTTTCTAAATGTAGATAGATTCCCCTTGAACCCTACTACGCTTAGAGAAACTGCGAGGACACGTCGCAGCCTCCCCAAAGCCTTAGGTCCCATACACCAGCCACACGTTGCCCATCACAACTCACTCGGTTTCGAACTTCATCCAGGAAGTGGCCAGAGTGCCCCCTTCTGTCTGTTTTGGCTCGCTGGAAACTGAACGTACTCGGGCAGTTTGGAACGTGCAGCTTGGCAATGTATGTGTATGGTCGCACGTCCCAGCTGTAAGCAGGACGGCTGCAGCCTCCATGCCGCCTGAAATATAGTGCTGCTGCCAGTCTCACGTCCTGGATTGCCCTACGTAGGAAAAGGGCGTTTCCCTGAGGGCAATACGGTGCTTCCAGTTCCCTGCAAGAGGCATGGGAAAGGCGCCAATCCCTAAAGGGAAAACGACACTGCCTGCCAGGCTCTTACTATGGTCCATGTATTGCATTTGGAAGACTGGGCATACATCATTCGCCAGGAAAACCTAGTCCATGGAGTGCCTTCACGTTAGTGAGCTTCTCGGAACTCTGGGATTACTGCGTCCTCCGCACCTCCCAGGAAAGAACACTGAGACCTGAGTAGCCCTTCCTGGGCGACTTCACAACCCTCAGGGATCTTGGGCCTCCGGGCATCTCTCTCTTAACGCGGAGTGGAAAGCAGCACACTGCTTTCTTCGTTGGAGAGCTAAGTGTCTGAGCTTTCGAAAGTCCACCCAAACACGGGCCCAGCAGGTCTTTTAAGTGTACGGCCAGTGGCTCACAGCACTGCACCAGGGCCACAATGAGAAAACACGCTCCTCAGTGTTTGTCTCGGGAAGCCTCACGGGCCATCTCTCTAAGCCAAGCAGGCCGTTGACCTTCGAAGCAACCTGACAAAGGCACGGTTTGCCCCTGAAACGCCCAGAGCCCTTTTATAAGGTGTGCGGGCGTCGAAGCCTAACCCAAGTCAGTGGGGACGTCACGCCACTCGCCGCAGGCAGAACTGCCTTGCTACGAAGTTTCAACGGGGAAAGAGAGGGAGCCGTTTCCGACCCTTTGACTGTGGCAGAAACTACACGTACTATGCACACTGCAACTTTGATATTGGTGACCTAGTGCGAAAAGCACTATTTTCCCCACTGGAGAGCAGAAGACCTGTGGTGTCAAATTTCCCTGAGGCAGGTCGGTTCTCTGTCTTCTCTTCACAGCGAGAGTGCCTTCACGGAGAACAGAGTGTCCTTGGAGAAACAGAGAGCGTCCTGTGCATTCCAGGCGGCATCCCAGATCACCCATTGCGAAAGGGAAATCTCGACCTCTCTCCAGGGTTCAAAGGATCGATCGGATGGCCCATTCACACATTGAGGCGTTCAGCGGTTTTTCCCCTGCCTTCTGGAGAAGTACTGCTGGATCTCTAGTATGCTTGTCCTACGGCACCCAGGTCCTCACAGTGTCCCAGGGAACAACACTGCGTACAGGATCACCCTTCCTGGCTGACTGAGCAGCACCATGCTACCTAAGGCCTCCGGATCACCAATTGGAAAGCACTGTGAAAGGCAACCCTGTGCTTTTTCTCCAGAGAGCTCGATGGCCAAAACATTCAACGGACTCCCAGAACACAGCACTAGCTCGTCTTTCGTCGGTGTCATGTCAGTGGACCTCAGGGCAGAGAGTGAGCTGCAAGGATGACACACTCCCCTAAGTGTCCTTTCCGGGTGCCCTCACTTGGCGGACCTCTGCCTATGCCACGCACAAAGTAGAGAGGCCCTGCAGTTTTCTAAATGTAGATAGATTCCCCTTGAACCCTACTATGCTTAGAGAAACTGCGAGGACACGTCGCAGCCTCCCCAAAGCCTTAGGTCCCATACACCAGCCACACGTTGCCCATCACAACTCACTCGGTTTCGAACTTCATCCAGGAAGTGGCCAGAGTGCCCCCTTCTGTCTGTTTTGGCTCGCTGGAAACTGAACGTACTCGGGCAGTTTGGAAAGTGCAGCTTGGCAATGTATGTGTATGGTCGCACGTCCCAGCTGTAAGCAGGACGGCTGCAGCCTCCATGCCGCCTGAAATATAGTGCTGCTGCCAGTCTCACGTCCTGGATTGCCCTACGTAGGAAAAGGGCGTTTCCCTGAGGGCAATACGGTGCTTCCAGTTCCCTGCAAGAGGCATGGGAAAGGCGCCAATCCCTAAAGGGAAAACGACACTGCCTGCCAGGCTCTTACTATGGTCCATGTATTGCATTTGGAAGATTGGGCATACATCATTCGCCAGGAAAACCTAGTCCATGGAGTGCCTTCACGTTAGTGAGCTTCTCGGAACTCTGGGATTACTGCGTCCTCCGCACCTCCCAGGAAAGAACACTGAGACCTGAGTAGCCCTTCCTGGGCGACTTCACAACCCTCAGGGTTCTTGGGCCTCCGGGCATCTCTCCCTTAACGCGGAGTGGAAAGCAGCACACTGCTTTCTTCGTTGGAGAGCTAAGTGTCTGAGCTTTCGAAAGTCCACCCAAACACGGGCCCAGCAGGTCTTTTAAGTGTACGGCCAGTGGCTCACAGCACTGCACCAGGGCCACAATGAGAAAACACGCTCCTCAGTGTTTGTCTCGGGAAGCCTCACGGGCCATCTCTTTAAGCCAAGCAGGCCGTTGACCTTCGAAGCAACCTGACAAAGGCACGGTTTGCCCCTGAAACGCCCAGAGCCCTTTTATAAGATGTACGGGCGTCGAGGTCGAACCCAAGTCAGTGGGGACGTCACGCCACTCTCCGCAGGCAGAACTGCCTTGCTACGAAGTTTCAACGGGGAAAGAGAGGGAGCCGTTTCCGACCCTTTGACTGTGGCAGAAACTACACGTACTATGCACACTGCAACTTTGATATTGGTGACCTAGTGCGAAAAGCACTATTTTCCCCACTGGAGAGCAGAAGACCTGTGGTGTCAAATTTCCCTGAGACAGGTCTGTTCTCTGTCTTCTCTTCACAGCGAGAGTGCCTTCACGGAGAACAGAGTGTCCTTGGAGAAACAGAGAGCGTCCTGTGCATTCCAGGCGGCATCCCAGATCACCCATTGCGAAAGGGAAATCTCGACCTCTCTCCAGGGTTCAAAGGATCGATCGGATGGCCCATTCACACATTGAGGCGTTCAGCGGTTTTTCCACTGCCTTCTGGAGAAGTACTGCTGGATCTCTAGTATGCTTGTCCTACGGCACCCAGGTCCTCACAGTGTCCCAGGGAATAACACTGCGTACAGGATCACCCTTCCTGGCTGACTGAGCAGCACCATGCTACCTAAGGCCTCCGGATCACCAATTGGAAAGCACTGTGAAAGGCAACCCTGTGCTTTTTCTCCAGAGAGCTCGATGGCCAAAACATTCAACAGACTCCCAGAACACAGCACTAGCTCGTCTTTCGTAGGTGTCATGTCAGTGGACCTCAGGGCAGAGAGTGAGCTGCAAGGATAACACACTCCCCTGAGTGTCCGTTCCGGGTGCCCTCACTTGGCGGACCTCTGCCTATGCCACGCACAAAGTAGAGAGGCCCTGCAGTTTTCTAAATGTAGATAGATTCCCCTTGAACCCTACTACGCTTAGAGAAACTGCGAGGACACGTCGCAGCCTCCCCAAAGCCTTAGGTCCCATACACCAGCCACACGTTGCCCATCACAACTCACTCGGTTTCGAACTTCATCCAGGAAGTGGCCAGAGTGCCCCCTTCTGTCTGTTTTGGCTCGCTGGAAACTGAACGTACTCGGGCAGTTTGGAACGTGCAGCTTGGCAATGTATGTGTATGGTCGCACGTCCCAGCTGTAAGCAGGACGGCTGCAGCCTCCATGCCGCCTGAAATATAGTGCTGCTGCCAGTCTCACGTCCTGGATTGCCCTACGTAGGAAAAGGGCGTTTCCCTGAGGGCAATACGGTGCTTCCAGTTCCCTGCAAGAGGCATGGGAAAGGCGCCAATCCCTAAAGGGAAAACGACACTGCCTGCCAGGCTCTTACTATGGTCCATGTATTGCATTTGGAAGACTGGGCATACATCATTCGCCAGGAAAACCTAGTCCATGGAGTGCCTTCACGTTAGTGAGCTTCTCGGAACTCTGGGATTACTGCGTCCTCCGCACCTCCCAGGAAAGAACACTGAGACCTGAGTAGCCCTTCCTGGGCGACTTCACAACCCTCAGGGATCTTGGGCCTCCGGGCATCTCTCTCTTAACGCGGAGTGGAAAGCAGCACACTGCTTTCTTCGTTGGAGAGCTAAGTGTCTGAGCTTTCGAAAGTCCACCCAAACACGGGCCCAGCAGGTCTTTTAAGTGTACGGCCAGTGGCTCACAGCACTGCACCAGGGCCACAATGAGAAAACACGCTCCTCAGTGTTTGTCTCGGGAAGCCTCACGGGCCATCTCTCTAAGCCAAGCAGGCCGTTGACCTTCGAAGCAACCTGACAAAGGCACGGTTTGCCCCTGAAACGCCCAGAGCCCTTTTATAAGATGTACGGGCGTCGAGGTCGAACCGAAGTCAGTGGGGACGTCACGCCACTCTCCGCAGGCAGAACTGCCTTGCTACGAAGTTTCAACGGGGAAAGAGAGGGAGCCGTTTCCGACCCTTTGACTGTGGCAGAAACTACACGTACTATGCACACTGCAACTTTGATATTGGTGACCTAGTGCGAAAAGCACTATTTTCCCCACTGGAGAGCAGAAGACCTGTGGTGTCAAATTTCCCTGAGACAGGTCTGTTCTCTGTCTTCTCTTCACAGCGAGAGTGCCTTCACGGAGAACAGAGTGTCCTTGGAGAAACAGAGAGCGTCCTGTGCATTCCAGGCGGCATCCCAGATCACCCATTGCGAAAGGGAAATCTCGACCTCTCTCCAGGGTTCAAAGGATCGATCGGATGGCCCATTCACACATTGAGGCGTTCAGCGGTTTTTCCACTGCCTTCTGGAGAAGTACTGCTGGATCTCTAGTATGCTTGTCCTACGGCACCCAGGTCCTCACAGTGTCCCAGGGAATAACACTGCGTACAGGATCACCCTTCCTGGCTGACTGAGCAGCACCATGCTACCTAAGGCCTCCGGATCACCAATTGGAAAGCACTGTGAAAGGCAACCCTGTGCTTTTTCTCCAGAGAGCTCGATGGCCAAAACATTCAACAGACTCCCAGAACACAGCACTAGCTCGTCTTTCGTAGGTGTCATGTCAGTGGACCTCAGGGCAGAGAGTGAGCTGCAAGGATAACACACTCCCCTGAGTGTCCGTTCCGGGTGCCCTCACTTGGCGGACCTCTGCCTATGCCACGCACAAAGTAGAGAGGCCCTGCAGTTTTCTAAATGTAGATAGATTCCCCTTGAACCCTACTACGCTTAGAGAAACTGCGAGGACACGTCGCAGCCTCCCCAAAGCCTTAGGTCCCATACACCAGCCACACGTTGCCCATCACAACTCACTCGGTTTCGAACTTCATCCAGGAAGTGGCCAGAGTGCCCCCTTCTGTCTGTTTTGGCTCGCTGGAAACTGAACGTACTCGGGCAGTTTGGAACGTGCAGCTTGGCAATGTATGTGCATGGTCTCACGTCCCAGCTGTAAGCAGGACGGCTGCAGCCTCCATGCCGCCTGAAATATAGTGCTGCTGCCAGTCTCACGTCCTGGATTGCCCTACGTAGGAAAAGGGCGTTTCCCTGAGGGCAATACGGTGCTTCCAGTTCCCTGCAAGAGGCATGGGAAAGGCGCCAATCCCTAAAGGGAAAACGACACTGCCTGCCAGGCTCTTACTATGGTCCATGTATTGCATTTGGAAGACTGGGCATACATCATTCGCCAGGAAAACCTAGTCCATGGAGTGCCTTCACGTTAGTGAGCTTCTCGGAACTCTGGGATTACTGCGTCCTCCGCACCTCCCAGGAAAGAACACTGAGACCTGAGTAGCCCTTCCTGGGCGACTTCACAACCCTCAGGGTTCTTGGGCCTCCGGGCATCTCTCCCTTAACGCGGAGTGGAAAGCAGCACACTGCTTTCTTCGTTGGAGAGCTAAGTGTCTGAGCTTTCGAAAGTCCACCCAAACACGGGCCCAGCAGGTCTTTTAAGTGTACGGCCAGTGGCTCACAGCACTGCACCAGGGCCACAATGAGAAAACACGCTCCTCAGTGTTTGTCTCGGGAAGCCTCACGGGCCATCTCTCTAAGCCAAGCAGGCCGTTGACCTTCGAAGCAACCTGACAAAGGCACGGTTTGCCCCTGAAACGCCCAGAGCCCTTTTATAAGATGTACGGGCGTCGAGGCCGAACCCAAGTCAGTGGGGACGTCACGCCACTCGCCGCAGGCAGAACTGCCTTGCTACGAAGTTTCAACGGGGAAAGAGAGGGAGCCGCTTCCGACCCTTTGACTGTGGCAGAAACTACACGTACTATGCACACTGCAACTTTGATATTGGTGACCTAGTGCGAAAAGCACTATTTTCCCCACTGGAGAGCAGAAGACCTGTGGTGTCAAATTTCCCTGAGACAGGTCTGTTCTCTGTCTTCTCTTCACAGCGAGAGTGCCTTCACGGAGAACAGAGTGTCCTTGGAGAAACAGAGAGCGTCCTGTGCATTCCAGGCGGCATCCCAGATCACCCATTGCGAAAGGGAAATCTCGACCTCTCTCCAGGGTTCAAAGGATCGATCGGATGGCCCATTCACACATTGAGGCGTTCAGCGGTTTTTCCACTGCCTTCTGGAGAAGTACTGCTGGATCTCTAGTATGCTTGTCCTACGGCACCCAGGTCCTCACAGTGTCCCAGGGAACAACACTGCGTACAGGATCACCCTTCCTGGCTGACTGAGCAGCACCATGCTACCTAAGGCCTCCGGATCACCAATTGGAAAGCACTGTGAAAGGCAACCCTGTGCTTTTTCTCCAGAGAGCTCGATGGCCAAAACATTCAACGGACTCCCAGAACACAGCACTAGCTCGTCTTTCGTCGGTGTCATGTCAGTGGACCTCAGGGCAGAGAGTGAGCTGCAAGGATGACACACTCCCCTAAGTGTCCTTTCCGGGTGCCCTCACTTGGCGGACCTCTGCCTATGCCACGCACAAAGTAGAGAGGCCCTGCAGTTTTCTAAATGTAGATAGATTCCCCTTGAACCCTACTACGCTTAGAGAAACTGCGAGGACACGTCGCAGCCTCCCCAAAGCCTTACGTCCCATACACCAGCCACACGTTGCCCATCACAACTCACTCGGTTTCGAACTTCATCCAGGAAGTGGCCAGAGTGCCCCCTTCTGTCTGTTTTGGCTCGCTGGAAACTGAACGTACTCGGGCAGTTTGGAACGTGCAGCTTGGCAATGTATGTGTATGGTCGCACGTCCCAGCTGTAAGCAAGACGGTTGCAGCCTCCATGCCGCCTGAAATATAGTGCTGCTGCCAGTCTCACGTCCTGGATTGCCCTACGTAGGAAAAGGGCGTTTCCCTGAGGGCAATACGGTGCTTCCAGTTCCCTGCAAGAGGCATGGGAAAGGCGCCAATCCCTAAAGGGAAAACGACACTGCCTGCCAGGCTCTTACTATGGTCCATGTATTGCATTTGGAAGACTGGGCATACATCATTCGCCAGGAAAACCTAGTCCATGGAGTGCCTTCACGTTAGTGAGCTTCTCGGAACTCTGGGATTACTGCGTCCTCCGCACCTCCCAGGAAAGAACACTGAGACCTGAGTAGCCCTTCCTGGGCGACTTCACAACCCTCAGGGTTCTTGGGCCTCCGGGCATCTCTCCCTTAACGCGGAGTGGAAAGCAGCACACTGCTTTCTTCGTTGGAGAGCTAAGTGTCTGAGCTTTCGAAAGTCCACCCAAACACGGGCCCAGCAGGTCTTTTAAGTGTACGGCCAGTGGCTCACAGCACTGCACCAGGGCCACAATGAGAAAACACGCTCCTCAGTGTTTGTCTCGGGAAGCCTCACGGGCCATCTCTTTAAGCCAAGCAGGCCGTTGACCTTCGAAGCAACCTGACAAAGGCACGGTTTGCCCCTGAAACGCCCAGAGCCCTTTTATAAGATGTACGGGCGTCGAGGCCGAACCCAAGTCAGTGGGGACGTCACGCCACTCTCCGCAGGCAGAACTGCCTTGCTACGAAGTTTCAACGGGGAAAGAGAGGGAGCCGTTTCCGACCCTTTGACTGTGGCAGAAACTACACGTACTATGCACACTGCAACTTTGATATTGGTGACCTAGTGCGAAAAGCACTATTTTCCCCACTGGAGAGCAGAAGACCTGTGGTGTCAAATTTCCCTGAGACAGGTCTGTTCTCTGTCTTCTCTTCACAGCGAGAGTGCCTTCACGGAGAACAGAGTGTCCTTGGAGAAACAGAGAGCGTCCTGTGCATTGCAGGCGGCATCCCAGATCACCCATTGCGAAAGGGAAATCTCGACCTCTCTCCAGGGTTCAAAGGATCGATCGGATGGCCCATTCACACATTGAGGCGTTCAGCGGTTTTTCCACTGCCTTCTGGAGAAGTACTGCTGAATCTCTAGTATGCTTGTCCTACGGCACCCAGGTCCTCACAGTGTCCCAGGGAATAACACTGCGTACAGGATCACCCTTCCTGGCTGACTGAGCAGCACCATGCTACCTAAGGCCTCCGGATCACCAATTGGAAAGCACTGTGAAAGGCAACCCTGTGCTTTTTCTCCAGAGAGCTCGATGGCCAAAACATTCAACGGACTCCCAGAACACAGCACTAGCTCATCTTTCGTAGGTTTCATGTCAGTGGACCTCAGGGCAGAGAGTGAGCTGCAAGGATAACACACTCCCCTAAGTGTGCGTTCCGGGTGCCCTTACTTGGCGGACCTCTGCCTATGCCACGCACAAAGTAGAGAGGCTCTGCAGTTTTCTAAATGTAGATAGATTCCCCTTGAACCCTACTACGCTTAGAGAAACTGCGAGGACACGTCGCAGCCTCCCCAAAGCCTTACGTCCCATACACCAGCCACACGTTGCCCATCACAACTCACTCGGTTTCGAACTTCATCCAGGAAGTGGCCAGAGTGCCCCCTTCTGTCTGTTTTGGCTCGCTGGAAACTGAACGTACTCGGGCAGTTTGGAACGTGCAGCTTGGCAATGTATGTGCATGGTCGCACGTCCCAGCTGTAAGCAGGACGGCTGCAGCCTCCATGCCGCCTGAAATATAGTGCTGCTGCCAGTCTCACGTCCTGGATTGCCCTACGTAGGAAAAGGGCGTTTCCCTGAGGGCAATACGGTGCTTCCAGTTCCCTGCAAGAGGCATGGGAAAGGCGCCAATCCCTAAAGGGAAAACGACACTGCCTGCCAGGCTCTTAATATGGTCCATGTATTGCATTTGGAAGATTGGGCATACATCATTCGCCAGGAAAACCTAGTCCATGGAGTGCCTTCACGTTAGTGAGCTTCTCGGAACTCTGGGATTACTGCGACCTCCGCACCTCCCAGGAAAGAACACTGAGACCTGAGTAGCCCTTCCTGGGCGACTTCACAACCCTCAGGGATCTTGGGCCTCCGGGCATCTCTCCCTTAACGCGGAGTGGAAAGCAGCACACTGCTTTCTTCGTTGGAGAGCTAAGTGTCTGAGCTTTCGAAAGTCCACCCAAACACGGGCCCAGCAGGTCTTTTAAGTGAACGGCCAGTGGCTCACAGCACTGCACCAGGGCCACAATGAGAAAACACGCTACTCAGTGTTTGTCTCGGGAAGCCTCACGGGCCGTCTCTCTAAGCCAAGCAGGCCGTTGACCTTCGAAGCAACCTGACAAAGGCACGGTTTGCCCCTGAAACGCCCAGAGCCCTTTTATAAGGTGTGCGGGCGTCGAAGCCTAACCCAAGTCAGTGGGGACGTCACGCCACTCGCCGCAGGCAAAACTGCCTGGCTACGAAGTTTCAACGGGGAAGGACAGGGGGCCGCTTCCGACCCTTTGACTGTGGCAGAAACTACACGTACTATGCACACTGCAACTTTGATATTGGTGACCTAGTGCGAAAAGCACTATTTTCCCCACTGGAGAGCAGAAGACCTGTGGTGTCAAATTTCCCTGAGACAGGTCTGTTCTCTGTCTTCTCTTCACAGCGAGAGTGCCTTCACGGAGAACAGAGTGTCCTTGGAGAAACAGAGAGCGTCCTGTGCATTCCAGGCGGCATCCCAGATCACCCATTGCGAAAGGGAAATCTCGACCTCTCTCCAGGGTTCAAAGGATCGATCGGATGGCCCATTCACACATTGAGGCGTTCAGCGGTTTTTCCACTGCCTTCTGGAGAAGTACTGCTGGATCTCTAGTATGCTTGTCCTACGGCACCCAGGTCCTCACAGTGTCCCAGGGAACAACACTGCGTACAGGATCACCCTTCCTGGCTGACTGAGCAGCACCATGCTACCTAAGGCCTCCGGATCACCAATTGGAAAGCACTGTGAAAGGCAACCCTGTGCTTTTTCTCCAGAGAGCTCGATGGCCAAAACATTCAACGGACTCCCAGAACACAGCACTAGCTCGTCTTTCGTCGGTGTCATGTCAGTGGACCTCAGGGCAGAGAGTGAGCTGCAAGGATGACACACTCCCCTAAGTGTCCTTTCCGGGTGCCCTCACTTGGCGGACCTCTGCCTATGCCACGCACAAAGTAGAGAGGCCCTGCAGTTTTCTAAATGTAGATAGATTCCCCTTGAACCCTACTACGCTTAGAGAAACTGCGAGGACACGTCGCAGCCTCCCCAAAGCCTTACGTCCCATACACCAGCCACACGTTGCCCATCACAACTCACTCGGTTTCGAACTTCATCCAGGAAGTGGCCAGAGTGCCCCCTTCTGTCTGTTTTGGCTCGCTGGAAACTGAACGTACTCGGGCAGTTTGGAACGTGCAGCTTGGCAATGTATGTGTATGGTCGCACGTCCCAGCTGTAAGCAAGACGGTTGCAGCCTCCATGCCGCCTGAAATATAGTGCTGCTGCCAGTCTCACGTCCTGGATTGCCCTACGTAGGAAAAGGGCGTTTCCCTGAGGGCAATACGGTGCTTCCAGTTCCCTGCAAGAGGCATGGGAAAGGCGCCAATCCCTAAAGGGAAAACGACACTGCCTGCCAGGCTCTTACTATGGTCCATGTATTGCATTTGGAAGACTGGGCATACATCATTCGCCAGGAAAACCTAGTCCATGGAGTGCCTTCACGTTAGTGAGCTTCTCGGAACTCTGGGATTACTGCGTCCTCCGCACCTCCCAGGAAAGAACACTGAGACCTGAGTAGCCCTTCCTGGGCGACTTCACAACCCTCAGGGTTCTTGGGCCTCCGGGCATCTCTCCCTTAACGCGGAGTGGAAAGCAGCACACTGCTTTCTTCGTTGGAGAGCTAAGTGTCTGAGCTTTCGAAAGTCCACCCAAACACGGGCCCAGCAGGTCTTTTAAGTGTACGGCCAGTGGCTCACAGCACTGCACCAGGGCCACAATGAGAAAACACGCTCCTCAGTGTTTGTCTCGGGAAGCCTCACGGGCCATCTCTTTAAGCCAAGCAGGCCGTTGACCTTCGAAGCAACCTGACAAAGGCACGGTTTGCCCCTGAAACGCCCAGAGCCCTTTTATAAGATGTACGGGCGTCGAGGCCGAACCCAAGTCAGTGGGGACGTCACGCCACTCTCCGCAGGCAGAACTGCCTTGCTACGAAGTTTCAACGGGGAAAGAGAGGGAGCCGTTTCCGACCCTTTGACTGTGGCAGAAACTACACGTACTATGCACACTGCAACTTTGATATTGGTGACCTAGTGCGAAAAGCACTATTTTCCCCACTGGAGAGCAGAAGACCTGTGGTGTCAAATTTCCCTGAGACAGGTCTGTTCTCTGTCTTCTCTTCACAGCGAGAGTGCCTTCACGGAGAACAGAGTGTCCTTGGAGAAACAGAGAGCGTCCTGTGCATTGCAGGCGGCATCCCAGATCACCCATTGCGAAAGGGAAATCTCGACCTCTCTCCAGGGTTCAAAGGATCGATCGGATGGCCCATTCACACATTGAGGCGTTCAGCGGTTTTTCCACTGCCTTCTGGAGAAGTACTGCTGAATCTCTAGTATGCTTGTCCTACGGCACCCAGGTCCTCACAGTGTCCCAGGGAATAACACTGCGTACAGGATCACCCTTCCTGGCTGACTGAGCAGCACCATGCTACCTAAGGCCTCCGGATCACCAATTGGAAAGCACTGTGAAAGGCAACCCTGTGCTTTTTCTCCAGAGAGCTCGATGGCCAAAACATTCAACGGACTCCCAGAACACAGCACTAGCTCATCTTTCGTAGGTTTCATGTCAGTGGACCTCAGGGCAGAGAGTGAGCTGCAAGGATAACACACTCCCCTAAGTGTGCGTTCCGGGTGCCCTTACTTGGCGGACCTCTGCCTATGCCACGCACAAAGTAGAGAGGCTCTGCAGTTTTCTAAATGTAGATAGATTCCCCTTGAACCCTACTACGCTTAGAGAAACTGCGAGGACACGTCGCAGCCTCCCCAAAGCCTTACGTCCCATACACCAGCCACACGTTGCCCATCACAACTCACTCGGTTTCGAACTTCATCCAGGAAGTGGCCAGAGTGCCCCCTTCTGTCTGTTTTGGCTCGCTGGAAACTGAACGTACTCGGGCAGTTTGGAACGTGCAGCTTGGCAATGTATGTGCATGGTCGCACGTCCCAGCTGTAAGCAGGACGGCTGCAGCCTCCATGCCGCCTGAAATATAGTGCTGCTGCCAGTCTCACGTCCTGGATTGCCCTACGTAGGAAAAGGGCGTTTCCCTGAGGGCAATACGGTGCTTCCAGTTCCCTGCAAGAGGCATGGGAAAGGCGCCAATCCCTAAAGGGAAAACGACACTGCCTGCCAGGCTCTTAATATGGTCCATGTATTGCATTTGGAAGATTGGGCATACATCATTCGCCAGGAAAACCTAGTCCATGGAGTGCCTTCACGTTAGTGAGCTTCTCGGAACTCTGGGATTACTGCGACCTCCGCACCTCCCAGGAAAGAACACTGAGACCTGAGTAGCCCTTCCTGGGCGACTTCACAACCCTCAGGGATCTTGGGCCTCCGGGCATCTCTCCCTTAACGCGGAGTGGAAAGCAGCACACTGCTTTCTTCGTTGGAGAGCTAAGTGTCTGAGCTTTCGAAAGTCCACCCAAACACGGGCCCAGCAGGTCTTTTAAGTGAACGGCCAGTGGCTCACAGCACTGCACCAGGGCCACAATGAGAAAACACGCTACTCAGTGTTTGTCTCGGGAAGCCTCACGGGCCGTCTCTCTAAGCCAAGCAGGCCGTTGACCTTCGAAGCAACCTGACAAAGGCACGGTTTGCCCCTGAAACGCCCAGAGCCCTTTTATAAGGTGTGCGGGCGTCGAAGCCTAACCCAAGTCAGTGGGGACGTCACGCCACTCGCCGCAGGCAAAACTGCCTGGCTACGAAGTTTCAACGGGGAAGGACAGGGGGCCGCTTCCGACCCTTTGACTGTGGCAGAAACTACACGTACTATGCACACTGCAACTTTGATATTGGTGACCTAGTGCGAAAAGCACTATTTTCCCCACTGGAGGGCAGAAGGCCTGTGGTGTCAAATTTCCCTGAGACAGGGCTGTTCTCTGTCTTCTCTTCACAGCGAGAGTGCCTTCAGGGAGAACAGAGTGTCCTTGGAGAAACAGAGAGCGTCCTGTGCATTCCAGGCGGCATCCCAGATCACCCATTGCGAAAGGGAAATCTCGACCTCTCTCCAGGGTTCAAAGGATCGATCGGATGGCCCATTCACACATTGAGGCGTTCAGCGGTTTTTCCACTGCCTTCTGGAGAAGTACTGCTGGATCTCTAGTATGCTTGTCCTACGGCACCCAGGTCCTCACAGTGTCCCAGGGAACAACACTGCGTACAGGATCACCCTTCCTGGCTGACTGAGCAGCACCATGCTACCTAAGGCCTCCGGATCACCAATTGGAAAGCACTGTGAAAGGCAACCCTGTGCTTTTTCTCCAGAGAGCTCGATGGCCAAAACATTCAACGGACTCCCAGAACACAGCACTAGCTCGTCTTTCGTAGGTGTCATGTCAGTGGACCTCAGGGCAGAGAGTGAGCTGCAAGGATAACACTCCCCTAAGTGGCCGTTCCGGGTGCCCTCACTTGGCGGACCTCTGCCTATGCCACGCACAAAGTAGAGAGGCCCTGCAGTTTTCTAAATGTAGATAGATTCCCCTTGAACCCTAGTACGCTTAGAGAAACTGCGAGGACACGTCGCAGCCTCCCCAAAGCCTTACGTCCCATACACCAGCCACACGTTGCCCATCACAACTCACTCGGTTTCGAACTTCATCCAGGAAGTGTCCAGAGTGCCCCTTTCTGTCGGTTTTGGCTCGCTGGAAACTGAACGTACTCGGGCAGTTTGGAACGTGCAGCTTGGCAATGTATGTGCATGGTCGCACGTCCCAGCTGTAAGCAGGACGGCTGCAGCCTCCATGCCGCCTGAAATATAGTGCTGCTGCCAGTCTCACGTCCTGGATTGCCCTACGTAGGAAAAGGGCGTTTCCCTGAGGGCAATACGGTGCTTCCAGTTCCCTGCAAGAGGCATGGGAAAGGCGCCAATGCCTAAAGGGAAAACGACACTGCCTGCCAGGCTCTTACTATGGTCCATGTATTGCATTTGGAAGATTGGTCATACATCATTCGCCAGGAAAACCTAGTCCATGGAGTGCCTTCACGTTAGTGAGCTTCTCGGAACTCTGGGATTACTGCGACCTCCGCACCTCCCAGGAAAGAACACTGAGACCTGAGTAGCCCTTCCTGGGCGACTTCACAACCCTCAGGGATCTTGGGCCTCCGGGCATCTCTCCCTTAACGCGGAGTGGAAAGCAGCACACTGCTTTCTTCGTTGGAGAGCTAAGTGTCTGAGCTTTCGAAAGTCCACCCAAACACGGGCCCAGCAGGTCTTTTAAGTGAACGGCCAGTGGCTCACAGCACTGCACCAGGGCCACAATGAGAAAACACGCTACTCAGTGTTTGTCTCGGGAAGCCTCACGGGCCGTCTCTCTAAGCCAAGCAGGCCGTTGACCTTCGAAGCAACCTGACAAAGGCACGGTTTGCCCCTGAAACGCCCAGAGCCCTTTTATAAGGTGTGCGGGCGTCGAAGCCTAACCCAAGTCAGTGGGGACGTCACGCCACTCGCCGCAGGCAAAACTGCCTGGCTACGAAGTTTCAACGGGGAAGGACAGGGGGCCGCTTCCGACCCTTTGACTGTGGCAGAAACTACACGTACTATGCACACTGCAACTTTGATATTGGTGACCTAGTGCGAAAAGCACTATTTTCCCCACTGGAGGGCAGAAGGCCTGTGGTGTCAAATTTCCCTGAGACAGGGCTGTTCTCTGTCTTCTCTTCACAGCGAGAGTGCCTTCAGGGAGAACAGAGTGTCCTTGGAGAAACCGAGAGCGTCCTGTGCATTCCAGGCGGCATCCCAGATCACCCATTGCGAAAGGGAAATCTCGACCTCTCTCCAGGGTTCAAAGGATCGATCGGATGGCCCATTCACACATTGAGGCGTTCAGCGGTTTTTCCCCTGCCTTCTGGAGAAGTACTGCTGGATCTCTAGTATGCTTGTCCTACGGCACCCAGGTCCTCACAGTGTCCCAGGGAACAACACTGCGTACAGGATCACCCTTCCTGGCTGACTGAGCAGCACCATGCTACCTAAGGCCTCCGGATCACCAATTGGAAAGCACTGTGAAAGGCAACCCTGTGCTTTTTCTCCAGAGAGCTCGATGGCCAAAACATTCAACGGACTCCCAGAACACAGCACTAGCTCGTCTTTCGTAGGTGTCATGTCAGTGGACCTCAGGGCAGAGAGTGAGCTGCAAGGATGACACACTCCCCTAAGTGTCCTTTCCGGGTGCCCTCACTTGGCGGACCTCTGCCTATGCCACGCACAAAGTAGAGAGGCCCTGCAGTTTTCTAAATGTAGATAGATTCCCCTTGAACCCTACTACGCTTAGAGAAACTGCGAGGACACGTCGCAGCCTCCCCAAAGCCTTACGTCCCATACACCAGCCACACGTTGCCCATCACAACTCACTCGGTTTCGAACTTCATCCAGGAAGTGGCCAGAGTGCCCCCTTCTGTCTGTTTTGGCTCGCTGGAAACTGAACGTACTCGGGCAGTTTGGAACGTGCAGCTTGGCAATGTATGTGTATGGTCGCACGTCCCAGCTGTAAGCAGGACGGCTGCAGCCTCCATGCCGCCTGAAATATAGTGCTGCTGCCAGTCTCACGTCCTGGATTGCCCTACGTAGGAAAAGGGCGCTTCCCTGAGGGCAATACGGTGCTTCCAGTTCCCTGCAAGAGGCATGGGAAAGGCGCCAATCCCTAAAGGGAAAACGACACTGCCTGCCAGGCTCTTAATATGGTCCATGTATTGCATTTGGAAGATTGGGCATACATCATTCGCCAGGAAAACCTAGTCCATGGAGTGCCTTCACGTTAGTGAGCTTCTCGGAACTCTGGGATTACTGCGACCTCCGCACCTCCCAGGAAAGAACACTGAGACCTGAGTAGCCCTTCCTGGGCGACTTCACAACCCTCAGGGATCTTGGGCCTCCGGGCATCTCTCCCTTAACGCGGAGTGGAAAGCAGCACACTGCTTTCTTCGTTGGAGAGCTAAGTGTCTGAGCTTTCGAAAGTCCACCCAAACACGGGCCCAGCAGGTCTTTTAAGTGAACGGCCAGTGGCTCACAGCACTGCACCAGGGCCACAATGAGAAAACACGCTCCTCAGGGTTTGTCTCGGGAAGCCTCACGGGCCGTCTCTCTAAGCCAAGCAGGCCGTTGACCTTCGAAGCAACCTGACAAAGGCACGGTTTGCCCCTGAAACGCCCAGAGCCCTTTTATAAGGTGTGCGGGCGTCGAAACCTAACCCAAGTCAGTGGGGACGTCACGCCACTCGCCGAAGGCAGAACTGCCTGCCTACGAAGTTTCAACGGGGAAGGACAGGGGGCCGCTTCCGACCCTTTGACTGTGGCAGAAACTACACGTACTATGCACACTGCAACTTTGATATTGGTGACCTAGTGCGAAAAGCACTATTTTCCCCACTGGAGGGCAGAAGGCCTGTGGTGTCAAATTTCCCTGAGACAGGGCTGTTCTCTGTCTTCTCTTCACAGCGAGAGTGCCTTCACGGAGAACAGAGTGTCCTTGGAGAAACAGAGAGCGTCCTGTGCATTCCAGGCGGCATCCCAGATCACCCATTGCGAAAGGGAAATCTCGACCTCTCTCCAGGGTTCAAAGGATCGATCGGATGGCCCATTCACACATTGAGGCGTTCAGCGGTTTTTCCACTGCCTTCTGGAGAAGTACTGCTGGATCTCTAGGATGCTTGTCCTACGGCACCCAGGCCCTCACAGTGTCCCAGGGAACAACACTGCGTACAGGATCACCCTTCCTGGCTGACTGAGCAGCACCATGCTAACTAAGGCCTCCGGATCACCAATTGGAAAGCACTGTGAAAGGCAACCCTGTGCTTTTTCTCCAGAGAGCTCGATGGCCAAAACATTCAATGGACTCCCAGAACACAGCACTAGCTCGTCTTTCGTAGGTGTCATGTCAGTGGACCTCAGGGCAGAGAGTGAGCTGCAAGGATAACACACTCCCCTAAGTGTCCTTTCCGGGTGCCCTCACTTGGCGGACCTCTGCCTATGCCACGCACAAAGTAGAGAGGCCCTGCAGTTTTCTAAATGTAGATAGATTCCCCTTGAACCCTACTACGCTTAGAGAAACTGCGAGGACACGTCGCAGCCTCCCCAAAGCCTTAGGTCCCATACACCAGCCACACGTTGCCCATCACAACTCACTCGGTTTCGAACTTCATCCAGGAAGTGGCCAGAGTGCCCCCTTCTGTCTGTTTTGGCTCGCTGGAAACTGAACGTACTCGGGCAGTTTGGAACGTGCAGCTTGGCAATGTATGTGTATGGTCGCACGTCCCAGCTGTAAGCAGGACGGCTGCAGCCTCCATGCCGCCTGAAATATAGTGCTGCTGCCAGTCTCACGTCCTGGATTGCCCTACGTAGGAAAAGGGCGTTTCCCTGAGGGCAATACGGTGCTTCCAGTTCCCTGCAAGAGGCATGGGAAAGGCGCCAATCCCTAAAGGGAAAACGACACTGCCTGCCAGGCTCTTACTATGGTCCATGTATTGCATTTGGAAGACTGGGCATACATCATTCGCCAGGAAAACCTAGTCCATGGAGTGCCTTCACGTTAGTGAGCTTCTCGGAACTCTGGGATTACTGCGTCCTCCGCACCTCCCAGGAAAGAACACTGAGACCTGAGTAGCCCTTCCTGGGCGACTTCACAACCCTCAGGGATCTTGGGCCTCCGGGCATCTCTCCCTTAACGCGGAGTGGAAAGCAGCACACTGCTTTCTTCGTTGGAGAGCTAAGTGTCTGAGCTTTCGAAAGTCCACCCAAACACGGGCCCAGCAGGTCTTTTAAGTGAACGGCCAGTGGCTCACAGCACTGCACCAGGGCCACAATGAGAAAACACGCTCCTCAGTGTTTGTCTCGGGAAGCCTCACGGGCCGTCTCTCTAAGCCAAGCAGGCCGTTGACCTTCGAAGCAACCTGACAAAGGCACGGTTTGCCCCTGAAACGCCCAGAGCCCTTTTATAAGGTGTGCGGGCGTCGAAGCCTAACCCAAGTCAGTGGGGACGTCACGCCACTCGCCGCAGGCAGAACTGCCTGGCTACGAAGTTTCAACGGGGAAGGACAGGGGGCCGCTTCCGACCCTTTGACTGTGGCAGAAACTACACGTACTATGCACACTGCAACTTTGATATTGGTGACCTAGTGCGAAAAGCACTATTTTCCCCACTGGAGGGCAGAAGGCCTGTGGTGTCAAATTTCCCTGAGACAGGGCTGTTCTCTGTCTTCTCTTCACAGCTAGAGTGCCTTCAGGGAGAACAGAGTGTCCTTGGAGAAACAGAGAGCGTCCTGTGCATTCCAGGCGGCATCCCAGATCACCCATTGCGAAAGGGAAATCTCGACCTCTCTCCAGGGTTCAAAGGATCGATCGGATGGCCCATTCACACATTGAGGCGTTCAGCGGTTTTTCCACTGCCTTCTGGAGAAGTACTGCTGGATCTCTAGTATGCTTGTCCTACGGCACCCAGGTCCTCACAGTGTCCCAGGGAACAACACTGCGTACAGGATCACCCTTCCTGGCTGACTGAGCAGCACCATGCTACCTAAGGCCTCCGGATCACCAATTGGAAAGCACTGTGAAAGGCAACCCTGTGCTTTTTCTCCAGAGAGCTCGATGGCCAAAACATTCAACGGACTCCCAGAACACAGCACTAGCTCATCTTTCGTAGGTTTCATGTCAGTGGACCTCAGGGCAGAGAGTGAGCTGCAAGGATAACACACTCCCCTAAGTGTGCGTTCCGGGTGCCCTTACTTGGCGGACCTCTGCCTATGCCACGCACAAAGTAGAGAGGCTCTGCAGTTTTCTAAATGTAGATAGATTCCCCTTGAACCCTACTACGCTTAGAGAAACTGCGAGGACACGTCGCAGCCTCCCCAAAGCCTTACGTCCCATACACCAGCCACACGTTGCCCATCACAACTCACTCGGTTTCGAACTTCATCCAGGAAGTGGCCAGAGTGCCCCCTTCTGTCTGTTTTGGCTCGCTGGAAACTGAACGTACTCGGGCAGTTTGGAACGTGCAGCTTGGCAATGTATGTGCATGGTCGCACGTCCCAGCTGTAAGCAGGACGGCTGCAGCCTCCATGCCGCCTGAAATATAGTGCTGCTGCCAGTCTCACGTCCTGGATTGCCCTACGTAGGAAAAGGGCGTTTCCCTGAGGGCAATACGGTGCTTCCAGTTCCCTGCAAGAGGCATGGGAAAGGCGCCAATCCCTAAAGGGAAAACGACACTGCCTGCCAGGCTCTTACTATGGTCCATGTATTGCATTTGGAAGATTGGGCATACATCATTCGCCAGGAGAACCTAGTCCATGGAGTGCCTTCACGTTAGTGAGCTTCTCGGAACTCTGGGATTACTGCGTCCTCCGCACCTCCCAGGAAAGAACACTGAGACCTGAGTAGCCCTTCCTGGGCGACTTCACAACCCTCAGGGTTCTTGGGCCTCCGGGCATCTCTCCCTTAACGCGGAGTGGAAAGCAGCACACTGCTTTCTTTGTTGGAGAGCTAAGTGTCTGAGCTTTCGAAAGTCCACCCAAACACGGGCCCAGCAGGTCTTTTAAGTGTACGGCCAGTGTCTCACAGCACTGCACCAGGGCCACAATGAGAAAACACGCTACTCAGTGTTTGTCTCGGGAAGCCTCACGGGCCGTCTCTCTAAGCCAAGCAGGCCGTTGACCTTCGAAGCAACCTGACAAAGGCACGGTTTGCCCCTGAAACGCCCAGAGCCCTTTTATAAGGTGTGCGGGCGTCGAAGCCTAACCCAAGTCAGTGGGGACGTCACGCCACTCGCCGCAGGCAGAACTGCCTGGCTACGAAGTTTCAACGGGGAAGGACAGGGGGCCGCTTCCGACCCTTTGACTGTGGCAGAAACTACACGTACTATGCACACTGCAACTTTGATATTGGTGACCTAGTGCGAAAAGCACTATTTTCCCCACTGGAGGGCAGAAGGCCTGTGGTGTCAAATTTCCCTGAGACAGGGCTGTTCTCTGTCTTCTCTTCACAGCGAGAGTGCCTTCACGGAGAACAGAGTGTCCTTGGAGAAACAGAGAGCGTCCTGTGCATTCCAGGCGGCATCCCAGATCACCCATTGCGAAAGGGAAATCTCGACCTCTCTCCAGGGTTCAAAGGATCGATCGGATGGCCCATTCACACATTGAGGCGTTCAGCGGTTTTTCCACTGCCTTCTGGAGAAGTACTGCTGGATCTCTAGTATGCTTGTCCTACGGCACCCAGGTCCTCACAGTGTCCCAGGGAACAACACTGCGTACAGGATCACCCTTCCTGGCTGACTGAGCAGCACCATGCTACCTAAGGCCTCCGGATCACCAATTGGAAAGCACTGTGAAAGGCAACCCTGTGCTTTTTCTCCAGAGAGCTCGATGGCCAAAACATTCAACAGACTCCCAGAACACAGCACTAGCTCGTCTTTCGTCGGTGTCATGTCAGTGGACCTCAGGGCAGAGAGTGAGCTGCAAGGATAACACACTCCCCTGAGTGTCCGTTCCGGGTGCCCTCACTTGGCGGACCTCTGCCTATGCCACGCACAAAGTAGAGAGGCCCTGCAGTTTTCTAAATGTAGATAGATTCCCCTTGAACCCTACTACGCTTAGAGAAACTGCGAGGACACGTCGCAGCCTCCCCAAAGCCTTACGTCCCATACACCAGCCACACGTTGCCCATCACAACTCACTCGGTTTCGAACTTCATCCAGGAAGTGGCCAGAGTGCCCCCTTCTGTCTGTTTTGGCTCGCTGGAAACTGAACGTACTCGGGCAGTTTGGAACGTGCAGCTTGGCAATGTATGTGTATGGTCGCACGTCCCAGCTGTAAGCAGGACGGCTGCAGCCTCCATGCCGCCTGAAATATAGTGCTGCTGCCAGTCTCACGTCCTGGATTGCCCTACGTAGGAAAAGGGCGTTTCCCTGAGGGCAATACGGTGCTTCCAGTTCCCTGCAAGAGGCATGGGAAAGGCGCCAATCCCTAAAGGGAAAACGACACTGCCTGCCAGGCTCTTACTATGGTCCATGTATTGCATTTGGAAGACTGGGCATACATCATTCGCCAGGAAAACCTAGTCCATGGAGTGCCTTCACGTTAGTGAGCTTCTCGGAACTCTGGGATTACTGCGTCCTCCGCACCTCCCAGGAAAGAACACTGAGACCTGAGTAGCCCTTCCTGGGCGACTTCACAACCCTCAGGGATCTTGGGCCTCCGGGCATCTCTCTCTTAACGCGGAGTGGAAAGCAGCACACTGCTTTCTTCGTTGGAGAGCTAAGTGTCTGAGCTTTCGAAAGTCCACCCAAACACGGGCCCAGCAGGTCTTTTAAGTGTACGGCCAGTGGCTCACAGCACTGCACCAGGGCCACAATGAGAAAACACGCTCCTCAGTGTTTGTCTCGGGAAGCCTCACGGGCCATCTCTCTAAGCCAAGCAGGCCGTTGACCTTCGAAGCAACCTGACAAAGGCACGGTTTGCCCCTGAAACGCCCAGAGCCCTTTTATAAGGTGTGCGGGCGTCGAAGCCTAACCCAAGTCAGTGGGGACGTCACGCCACTCGCCGCAGGCAGAACTGCCTTGCTACGAAGTTTCAACGGGGAAAGAGAGGGAGCCGTTTCCGACCCTTTGACTGTGGCAGAAACTACACGTACTATGCACACTGCAACTTTGATATTGGTGACCTAGTGCGAAAAGCACTATTTTCCCCACTGGAGAGCAGAAGACCTGTGGTGTCAAATTTCCCTGAGGCAGGTCTGTTCTCTGTCTTCTCTTCACAGCGAGAGTGCCTTCACGGAGAACAGAGTGTCCTTGGAGAAACAGAGAGCGTCCTGTGCATTCCAGGCGGCATCCCAGATCACCCATTGCGAAAGGGAAATCTCGACCTCTCTCCAGGGTTCAAAGGATCGATCGGATGGCCCATTCACACATTGAGGCGTTCAGCGGTTTTTCCCCTGCCTTCTGGAGAAGTACTGCTGGATCTCTAGTATGCTTGTCCTACGGCACCCAGGTCCTCACAGTGTCCCAGGGAACAACACTGCGTACAGGATCACCCTTCCTGGCTGACTGAGCAGCACCATGCTACCTAAGGCCTCCGGATCACCAATTGGAAAGCACTGTGAAAGGCAACCCTGTGCTTTTTCTCCAGAGAGCTCGATGGCCAAAACATTCAACGGACTCCCAGAACACAGCACTAGCTCGTCTTTCGTCGGTGTCATGTCAGTGGACCTCAGGGCAGAGAGTGAGCTGCAAGGATGACACACTCCCCTAAGTGTCCTTTCCGGGTGCCCTCACTTGGCGGACCTCTGCCTATGCCACGCACAAAGTAGAGAGGCCCTGCAGTTTTCTAAATGTAGATAGATTCCCCTTGAACCCTACTATGCTTAGAGAAACTGCGAGGACACGTCTCAGCCTCCCCAAAGCCTTAGGTCCCATACACCAGCCACACGTTGCCCATCACAACTCACTCGGTTTCGAACTTCATCCAGGAAGTGGCCAGAGTGCCCCCTTCTGTCTGTTTTGGCTCGCTGGAAACTGAACGTACTCGGGCAGTTTGGAAAGTGCAGCTTGGCAATGTATGTGTATGGTCGCACGTCCCAGCTGTAAGCAGGACGGCTGCAGCCTCCATGCCGCCTGAAATATAGTGCTGCTGCCAGTCTCACGTCCTGGATTGCCCTACGTAGGAAAAGGGCGTTTCCCTGAGGGCAATACGGTGCTTCCAGTTCCCTGCAAGAGGCATGGGAAAGGCGCCAATCCCTAAAGGGAAAACGACACTGCCTGCCAGGCTCTTACTATGGTCCATGTATTGCATTTGGAAGATTGGGCATACATCATTCGCCAGGAAAACCTAGTCCATGGAGTGCCTTCACGTTAGTGAGCTTCTCGGAACTCTGGGATTACTGCGTCCTCCGCACCTCCCAGGAAAGAACACTGAGACCTGAGTAGCCCTTCCTGGGCGACTTCACAACCCTCAGGGTTCTTGGGCCTCCGGGCATCTCTCCCTTAACGCGGAGTGGAAAGCAGCACACTGCTTTCTTCGTTGGAGAGCTAAGTGTCTGAGCTTTCGAAAGTCCACCCAAACACGGGCCCAGCAGGTCTTTTAAGTGTACGGCCAGTGGCTCACAGCACTGCACCAGGGCCACAATGAGAAAACACGCTCCTCAGTGTTTGTCTCGGGAAGCCTCACGGGCCATCTCTTTAAGCCAAGCAGGCCGTTGACCTTCGAAGCAACCTGACAAAGGCACGGTTTGCCCCTGAAACGCCCAGAGCCCTTTTATAAGATGTACGGGCGTCGAGGTCGAACCCAAGTCAGTGGGGACGTCACGCCACTCTCCGCAGGCAGAACTGCCTTGCTACGAAGTTTCAACGGGGAAAGAGAGGGAGCCGTTTCCGACCCTTTGACTGTGGCAGAAACTACACGTACTATGCACACTGCAACTTTGATATTGGTGACCTAGTGCGAAAAGCACTATTTTCCCCACTGGAGAGCAGAAGACCTGTGGTGTCAAATTTCCCTGAGACAGGTCTGTTCTCTGTCTTCTCTTCACAGCGAGAGTGCCTTCACGGAGAACAGAGTGTCCTTGGAGAAACAGAGAGCGTCCTGTGCATTCCAGGCGGCATCCCAGATCACCCATTGCGAAAGGGAAATCTCGACCTCTCTCCAGGGTTCAAAGGATCGATCGGATGGCCCATTCACACATTGAGGCGTTCAGCGGTTTTTCCACTGCCTTCTGGAGAAGTACTGCTGGATCTCTAGTATGCTTGTCCTACGGCACCCAGGTCCTCACAGT
Organism: Hyperoodon ampullatus; assembly: GCF_949752795.1. Classification (NCBI taxonomy): domain Eukaryota; kingdom Metazoa; phylum Chordata; class Mammalia; order Artiodactyla; family Ziphiidae; genus Hyperoodon; species Hyperoodon ampullatus. The sequence goes on along the minus strand of NW_027640659.1, from coordinate 2,769 downwards.
GTCCCAGGGAATAACACTGCGTACAGGATCACCCTTCCTGGCTGACTGAGCAGCACCATGCTACCTAAGGCCTCCGGATCACCAATTGGAAAGCACTGTGAAAGGCAACCCTGTGCTTTTTCTCCAGAGAGCTCGATGGCCAAAACATTCAACAGACTCCCAGAACACAGCACTAGCTCGTCTTTCGTAGGTGTCATGTCAGTGGACCTCAGGGCAGAGAGTGAGCTGCAAGGATAACACACTCCCCTGAGTGTCCGTTCCGGGTGCCCTCACTTGGCGGACCTCTGCCTATGCCACGCACAAAGTAGAGAGGCCCTGCAGTTTTCTAAATGTAGATAGATTCCCCTTGAACCCTACTACGCTTAGAGAAACTGCGAGGACACGTCGCAGCTTCCCCAAAGCCTTAGGTCCCATACACCAGCCACACGTTGCCCATCACAACTCACTCGGTTTCGAACTTCATCCAGGAAGTGGCCAGAGTGCCCCCTTCTGTCTGTTTTGGCTCGCTGGAAACTGAACGTACTCGGGCAGTTTGGAACGTGCAGCTTGGCAATGTATGTGCATGGTCGCACGTCCCAGCTGTAAGCAGGACGGCTGCAGCCTCCATGCCGCCTGAAATATAGTGCTGCTGCCAGTCTCACGTCCTGGATTGCCCTACGTAGGAAAAGGGCGTTTCCCTGAGGGCAATACGGTGCTTCCAGTTCCCTGCAAGAGGCATGGGAAAGGCGCCAATCCCTAAAGGGAAAACGACACTGCCTGCCAGGCTCTTACTATGGTCCATGTATTGCATTTGGAAGACTGGGCATACATCATTCGCCAGGAAAACCTAGTCCATGGAGTGCCTTCACGTTAGTGAGCTTCTCGGAACTCTGGCATTACTGCGTCCTCCGCACCTCCCAGGAAAGAACACTGAGACCTGAGTAGCCCTTCCTGGGCGACTTCACAACCCTCAGGGTTCTTGGGCCTCCGGGCATCTCTCCCTTAACGCGGAGTGGAAAGCAGCACACTGCTTTCTTCGTTGGAGAGCTAAGTGTCTGAGCTTTCGAAAGTCCACCCAAACACGGGCCCAGCAGGTATTTTAAGTGAACGGCCAGTGGCTCACAGCACTGCACCAGGGCCACAATGAGAAAACACGCTCCTCAGTGTTTGTCTCGGGAAGCCTCACGGGCCATCTCTCTAAGCCAAGCAGGCCGTTGACCTTCGAAGCAACCTGACAAAGGCACGGTTTGCCCCTGAAACGCCCAGAGCCCTTTCATAAGGTGTGCGGGCGTCGAAGCCTAACCCAAGTCAGTGGGGACGTCACGCCACTCTCCGCAGGCAGAACTGCCTTGCTACGAAGTTTCAACGGGGAAAGAGAGGGAGCCGTTTCCGACCCTTTGACTGTGGCAGAAACTACACGTACTATGCACACTGCAACTTTGATATTGGTGACCTAGTGCGAAAAGCACTATTTTCCCCACTGGAGAGCAGAAGACCTGTGGTGTCAAATTTCCCTGAGACAGGTCTGTTCTCTGTCTTCTCTTCACAGCGAGAGTGCCTTCACGGAGAACAGAGTGTCCTTGGAGAAACAGAGAGCGTCCTGTGCATTCCAGGCGGCATCCCAGATCACCCATTGCGAAAGGGAAATCTCGACCTCTCTCCAGGGTTCAAAGGATCGATCGGATGGCCCATTCACACATTGAGGCGTTCAGCGGTTTTTCCACTGCCTTCTGGAGAAGTACTGCTGGATCTCTAGTATGCTTGTCCTACGGCACCCAGGTCCTCACAGTGTCCCAGGGAATAACACTGCGTACAGGATCACCCTTCCTGGCTGACTGAGCAGCACCATGCTACCTAAGGCCTCCGGATCACCAATTGGAAAGCACTGTGAAAGGCAACCCTGTGCTTTTTCTCCAGAGAGCTCGATGGCCAAAACATTCAACAGACTCCCAGAACACAGCACTAGCTCATCTTTCGTAGGTGTCATGTCAGTGGACCTCAGGGCAGAGAGTGAGCTGCAAGGATAACACACTCCCCTGAGTGTCCGTTCCGGGTGCCCTCACTTGGCGGACCTCTGCCTATGCCACGCACAAAGTAGAGAGGCCCTGCAGTTTTCTAAATGTAGATAGATTCCCCTTGAACCCTACTACGCTTAGAGAAACTGCGAGGACACGTCGCAGCCTCCCCAAAGCCTTAGGTCCCATACACCAGCCACACGTTGCCCATCACAACTCACTCGGTTTCGAACTTCATCCAGGAAGTGGCCAGAGTGCCCCCTTCTGTCTGTTTTGGCTCGCTGGAAACTGAACGTACTCGGGCAGTTTGGAACGTGCAGCTTGGCAATGTATGTGTATGGTCGCACGTCCCAGCTGTAAGCAGGACGGCTGCAGCCTCCATGCCGCCTGAAATATAGTGCTGCTGCCAGTCTCACGTCCTGGATTGCCCTACGTAGGAAAAGGGCGTTTCCCTGAGGGCAATACGGTGCTTCCAGTTCCCTGCAAGAGGCATGGGAAAGGCGCCAATCCCTAAAGGGAAAACGACACTGCCTGCCAGGCTCTTACTATGGTCCATGTATTGCATTTGGAAGACTGGGCATACATCATTCGCCAGGAAAACCTAGTCCATGGAGTGCCTTCACGTTAGTGAGCTTCTCGGAACTCTGGCATTACTGCGTCCTCCGCACCTCCCAGGAAAGAACACTGAGACCTGAGTAGCCCTTCCTGGGCGACTTCACAACCCTCAGGGATCTTGGGCCTCCGGGCATCTCTCTCTTAACGCGGAGTGGAAAGC
>NW_027640660.1:0-93614 GCF_949752795.1 Hyperoodon ampullatus | reverse complement strand
GCGCCCCGCCCGGAATCGGCCAGTGGAATGGACAGACTGGATCTCCCGGCCCGGACCATGCAGGACTGTCCTGCCTGGGCTTCCAGTGCGGCCGCCTCCTTCTGGAAGCCTGGGAGGCTGGAATCAGGCCACTTCTTGTCTGTCCTGGCAGCAGACGGGGCTGCACTCTCAGAAGTTCGTGGCTCACCCATGGATCCTGACCATCAGGTGGCCAGAGATATTGGTAACATTTTGGTTTTGCCTGTTGAAATGTTTAATGACAAAGATTTTGTTCAGTTTCCTGATGTGGGTGTCCAAAGATGAGAGACCCATGTGTGTGATCTGTACCTCCTATGAGATCAGCCCTAAGCTAGTTTAAACATGGTCAAGTTCTGTCTACACGGTAGATTTAGACCTCTGCATGTCCTTTCTACTGATTATGTTCAGAGCTGACCATGTGTTGTCTATAAGAAGAAGATTTAGGCCTGACCATGTTCTGTGTACGCTAGGACTATGGGAACCTGGGTAGAAACCCGGCCTGGCCTCAGGACTGGGAAGCTCCGTGCTTGCATCTGAAGGTGAGTGCTTAAATGTCTGGGGTCTGGAACTGAGGTGGGCTTCTCTAAGTAACAGCCTCTCTTCTGAGTGTGGTTACTTGGTCCTCCCAAGGGTCAGTGCTGTGGTCGGGGCCTTAGTCTTAATCCCTGTAAGGTTCACCTTCCCTGGGGCTCGTGGAGAATCCACAGGAGGGCTACCCGGCAATAATTCCAATTCACCAGCACGTGCATGGTGCGTAGGGAGGCAGGTTTAGCTGGTGAATTGATTGCAGGGCACGCAGATCGGGCAAAAGCCCGATGGGTAACAGCTGAGGCTGCTGCTGAGCTCTCCTTCCATTCTACCGTCCCTACTCAGAAGCGTCCAGAGCTGCCCCTCTGCTTTCAGCCCTGCTGTCCTGTGAGTTATCTCAACAAGCATGTGAGACAAGAAAGGACTGAGCCTGCCAGAACCAAGTAGTGTGTTCAACTTCAGCATGAAAGCTTTAAAAACAAGTAAAATCAACAGAATCAAACTGAAAAGAGGAGGACTTCTCTGGTACAAGTGTGGGGAGAGGAGACCCACCTGCCACATTTTCCCATCCCGGGAGGCCCCAGGAACACAGCTTGTTTCCACATGAGGGGATCCACCAGCAGAGCCATGGTGTCCTGACCAAGGGGATATGTCACCCCAGGTGCAGGGTCTGGGGAGGTGAGGTCACCCTGGAGACTGTGCACGTGTGACCCCAGTTGGGGGAGTCTGGGGAGGGCGGTTCACCCTGGGACTGTGGACATGTGACTCAGGTGGAGAGGTCTGGGTAGGAGGGGTCACCTGTTGAGAGAGAACGTGTGACTTTAGGTGCAGGGTCTAGGGAGGTGGGGGCACCATGGTGAGTGTGGACGTGCGACCCCAGGTAAAGGGTGTGGGGACTGTGTGGCTCTCACCACATCTGCATGGGTCAGGATCACTAGTACGGGGAGAGCCCATATGTGCTCTTTGCCTGCAGTGTGTCTTTTCCCCTTTGAGATTTCCAACCTCTGCATTAAGGGTGTTGACCTGATTAACCTGTGGTACCTTTTCTTCTCTTAGTCTTCTCACATTCATGTGAGGTCAGACATGTTTGAGTGGGTTGCTGCTCTGTGTTCTGGTGAGTGACAATGCTTGGTGGTATCATATTAATAACATATCATATCATATGTCTAATCTATGGGGGTCACCACTGCCTGGGTCCCCCTGGACAGAGGTCAGGTGAGCAGAGACTAGCCCCCCCTAAGAATGGTCTCCCATGTGCCATGTGAGGGTACCGTGATGGCCCCTAAGGTAGGGGACTGTGTCTGGGCCTCCGACATCTGTGATGAAGGGGAGTCGAAATGGAATCACAGTGAACAAGACATTATTTTAAGAATTTATTTTAAGTGAAATAAAACACACGTCACATACCCTTTACCATCTTCACCATTTTAAGTGCACGTTTCTGAGGCATCAGATCTATTCACTTTCTCGTGGAGCCACCACCACCATTCCTAGAACTTTTCATCTTGCAAAACCAAAATTCCACAACCACGAACGTCTCACTCCCCATTCTCTCCCACTGCCCCTGGCACCGATATCCACTTCAGTCCCTGAGTTGTGGACTCCAGGGCACCCACTGGAGTGGAATCCTGCAGTGTTTGCTGAGGGGTCACTTTGGAAGAGCTGACTTTCAGTCTGAAGCTCTGCCTGTTTGCATCTGAAGAATCTGCATTTAAGGAGAGGGTGTATGAGGAAGGGGCTGTATGAGGGACAAAGGTGTCTGGGGTACAGATGAGCCAGGACCTGACCAGCTGCCTTTTGGGTCCTCTGGATCCATCTCTTGGTCTGTGCCTCATCTGCATCATCACTGTTCCCGCTGGCACCCCTGGGGTGTTGTCTGAGTGAGATTCCCCTGGTGCCCCTGCTCTCCTCCCCTCCTCCTGCTGGTTGGGGAGGAAACTGCTTGCTGTGGGGTCTCTACTCCTGAGGCAGGAAGGACCCTGCAGTGTGGACCTGCAGAGTGTGGGTGTGGTCCCAAGAGCATGGGACCCACATAGGACACAGCATTGGGGCGTGACAAGTGCTAGGGCTGCCTCATCACTGACAGGGAATGTTGCCAAGATCCTGCTCGGGAGGGCGTGATGGGTGGCCTGGGACCCCAGAGGCCCCATTCCTATCCTGGAGCTTGGAGGGTGCATCCCCATGGGCTCCAGATTCACCCCATATCTCAGCCATATCCCTCTGTCCTGTCTTTGACCTCAGGAAAACGACCTCTACTGATCATTGTCCACAACATAGGCCTGGTCCTGTCGGTATTAGGATTCTTTAATTTAGGCGTCCTGGGATAGCAGCTCTTTTTTAGGCCTGAGAAGGAACAGCTCAGGAGTGTACAACAATTTCAGATGAAACTAATATTCAATGGCTATCTCTATAGTGCTAGGTTGTTGACTTCTATTAATCACTATTCTCCTGGTTTTAGCTCTGATGTGGGGATTACAGAGCAGTCAACATTTAAATCTTCATAATCTGTGTATTTGTAGCATCAGTATCATTACTGACCCATAGTTTTTATGCTTTGGGAAGAGTAATTGATTTCATGTATCATGTAAAGGATTCACAATGATGATAGAGCAGCTAAGATTACAATAATGGCTGGTAAAATGTTCAAATTTTCTCTACCTGTGCATCTATTGTACATATATGAGTTAGTTTAATTGTCAATATTAGTGAAATAATATAGAGGACTAGAGAACTTCTTTTAAAAATCACTATTAATGTGTGTGATAAAAATGTAAAAGTTCTTCCATAATGGGTGATGTTGTATCTTGAGAGCCTAGATGAAATTGATATGCCTTCGTGATATATACTATTTTAGCCTATAATTTCACTTTGAAAATTTTACATCACTTTTTACTTTTATCTCATTTATTGAGAAAGGCATAATTGTTATGCTGTTGGCTTCAAACTGCTTGAGAAGGACTTGAGTCCTACCTTATTTTACATTTACATAGGTAGGACTTCAAATATAGGATATGGTGGAGGGCATCCGTGCAACCATTCTAGGTTAGGAGCAGCAGTTTCCACTGCTGAGACTTCTCATTTGGACACAAATGGTTTTCACAGTATGAAGATTATTAGCATTACTGCTGCTACTGAGACGAATGAGCCTAAAGACAAAATATTTCATGTTGTGTGTGCCTCAGAGGAATGTAGTAACCTCCCTGAGAGGCCAAGAAAGTGCTGCAGGAAGTCATATTTGCTACTACAAATATACCTGTGAAGTGAGTTTTGCTACTGCTGAGTTAACTGTGTAACCTGAGAATAGTGGGAATCAGTGTAGGAAGCCTCCTATAATAGTGAAGACTGCTCCCATGGACACTACGTCATGGAAGTGTGCTACTACATAGTATGTATCCTGGAGGACAATGTCTGGGGATGAGTTGGCTAAGATGATTCCTGTCAAACCACCTACTGTAAAAAGGAAAATAAAGCCTAAAACTCATAATAGAGTGGGATCTCATATAATATTACCTCCGTGAAGAGTTGCTAATCAGGGACTTCTCTGGTGATGCAGTGGTAAAGAATTGGCCTGCCAATATAGGTGAAACGGGTTTGATCCCCGGTCCAGGAAGATTCCACATGCCGTGGAGCAAAAAGCCCGTGCGCCACAACTACTGAGCCTGCCCTCTAGAGCCCGTGAGCCACAACTACTGAAGGCCACATGCCTAGAGCCTGTGCTCTGCAACACGAGAAGCCACCGCCATGAGAAGCCTGCGCATGGCGACGAAGAGTAGCTCCCGCTCACCGCAACGAGAGAAAGCCGGTGTGCAACAACGAAGACCCAACGCAGCCAAAAATTAAAAAATTAAAAAATTAAATAAAGAGTTTCTAATCGGCTAGATACTTTTACTCCTGTAGGGATAGAAGTAATTATGGTAGCTGATGCAAAGTATGCTACTGAGTCGACAGCTATCCTTATGGTAAATATAAGATGGGCCCACAAGAGAAATCCTAAAAAGCCAGTGGACATGACTCATAATATTCCCAAATAGCTGAAAGGCAGTTTTTGTCCTAAATCGTATGTAATGACATGTGAAATTATAACAAACCCTGGTAGGCCATGAATACACACTTCAGGGTGACCAAAGAATCAAACTAGGTGTTGCTATAGGATTCGGTTTCCTCCTGCAGGGTCAAAGAATGTGGTGTTGAGATTTCTATCTCTTAACAGTGTGGCAATTCTGGCTGCTTGGACTGAGGGTGGTAATTATAGTAATATGGCTATAGTTAGGGAAGAGTAAACAAATAATGGTGTTTGGTATTGGGATTTGACTGCTGCTTTTGGATTAAAGACTATAGTAATACAAGAAATAGCACGAAGAATTGAAGAGACACCTGCTAAAGGTAAGGAGGAAATGGTTAGGTCGACAGAGGCTCCTGCGTGGGCCAGATTGCAGGCTAGAGCTGAATATACAGTTCCACTTGTACCAGAACCAGCTTCTACTACTGGTAATATGAGTAGGATAAGAATGATGGGGGAAGTAGTCAAAAGGTTACATGATTTATTTGGGGAAATGCTACCATCAGGTGTCCCAGTTATTAGTGGCCCAAGGTCAGGTTTCTGAACCCTGCAGTATAATGGGTAACAACTATAAAGAAAATTATTACAAGTGCAGGGACTGTTATGACTACGTTAAAGATTTGGGCATCTCCAAGTAGCGCTCCAGGTTAGCATAGCTCAGCCAGGATTAATAGACTCAAGGCGCTGCCTGCTACATCAGCTCAAGCACCAAATAGTAAACATAAAACACCAGATATCTTTGGGATTTGTTTGAAAATAATCAGCAGTGTATGACCAGAGGTAAAATGACTTGAGCTCTCATTAGACTGTAAACGTAAAGACAGAGATGGAGCCCTCTGCTCTTGTCCCGTTTCGCTGTGGATCTAGATGGGTCAATGCAGGGTTCATCACAGCCCCGGAACGAATTTTGTAACAGTTTCTCCTTGGTTTTTTTTTTTTTGTAATTTATTTTTATAATGGGGTGTAGCTGACTTTCAATGCTGTCTTTCTTGCTGCTGCACATCCACTTGATTCACTTACAGAGAGACATCCATAAATTCTTTTTCAGATTCTTACCAGTCGTATATATTCTTTTATGGTGACTAGAGTGTGCCCAGTCTAGTTTTTTGAGCTATAGAGTAGGTCTTGTAGATTACCTATTTTGGTCTTTGGAACCCTATCTGTGCCTAATTTCAACCCTCTGGTTTATGCCTCACCCCACCCCACCTTTCCCCTTTAGCAGCCTTAAGTTTTGTTTTTCTAAATGTGTGACTCTCTTTTGTAATTTAGTTCATGTGTAGCCATTTTTAGATTCCACCTATAAGTGATATCTTATGCTAAGTGTCTTTTTGTGTCTGACTTATGTCACTTAGAATGATTGTACCTAAGTTTCACCTGAGTTGCTGCAACTGGCCTTATTTCATTGATCTCAAGGCTGAGTAATATTCACATTGTACATAAGTACCATATCTTCTTTATCCATTTTTTTCCTTCCAAGAACATTTATATTGTTTCTAAGTCAAGGCTCCTGCAAAAGGGCTGCACTAATAGTTGAAGTGCCTGTGTCTTATGGATTTATGGTTATCCCGAGATATACACCCAGGAGTGGAAGTGCTGTATGCTCTGTAGCTCTATTTTTTTTATTAATTAATTTTTTTGGCCCGTGTTGGGTCTTTGTTATTGCACGTGGGGCTTTCTGTAGTTGCAGCAAGTTGGGGCTACTCTTCGTTGAAGTGCATGGGCTTCTCATTTCAGTGCTTCTCTTCTTACAGAGCATGGGCTCTAGGCTTCGGGCTTCAGTAGTTGTGGCTCACGGGCTCTAGAGCAACAGGCTCAGTAGTTGTGGTGCACGGGCTTAGTTGCTCCGCAGCATGTGTTATCTTTCTGGACCAGGGCTCGAACCCATGTCTTCTGCATTGGCAGTTGATTCTTAACCACCGCGCCACCAGGCAAGTCTCTATAGCTCTGTCTGTATTTCTGGCATGGTATGACATGGCTGTTTTGATAAGTACTTTATTTTCTAGTAAATTTCAAGTGTAATAAAAAACTTTAAATAGCAGTATAAAGTTTTCCACATTCACAAAATACTCCAGTTTGTTTTACCCTGTAAGAGTAGGAGGGCCACTCTCCCAGGGAACGAGCACATAACCCCAAAATGAGGAATAATTATGGTTTCCACATTATAATCCTATCTACAGACCTGCTTCAACTTTCACCAGCTGCCCCAGCTTTGTGGAAATGTATTTTTCTATTCGAATCCAGTTTTCTTTTCTTGGAACCATCACTGGGGCTTTTCCTCACTTAAAAAACCTTGCAGGGTTTAAAGTGTACAAGATGAGCATGATCTGGGTGGTTTTTTCTGTATGGCTTCTTTCACTTAGGATGTTTTCAGTGTTTATCCACATTGTAACATTGATCATTATTTCATTCATTTTTTCCACTGTGATTAAAAACACATAACATTTACCATTTAAATCATTTTTTAAAAGCTTTTTAAAAAATTATTTTATTTTATTTTCTATTTTTTGGCTGTGTTGGGTCTTTGTTGCTGCACGCAGGCTTTCTCTAGTTGCGGCGAGCGGGGCTACTCTTCGTTGCTGTGTGCAGGCTTCTCATTGCGGTGGCTTCTCTTGTTACGGAGCACGGGCTCTAGGCGCACAGGTTTCAGTAGTTGTGGCACGAGGGCTCAGTAGCTGTGGCTCACGGGCTTAGTTGCTCTGGTCGGCATGTGGGATCTTCCAGGACCAGCGCTTGAACTCGTGTCCCCTGCATTGGCAGGCAGATTCTTAACCACTGTGCCATGGGGAAAGCCCCATTTAAACCATTTGTAAGTACACAGTTCTGTGGCATTAACTACATTCACATTGTTGTAAAAATATCCTCACCATTCATCTCCAGAGCTTTATTTTCCCCATGTGAAACCGTAACCATTAAACACGAACTCATCTCAACACCTGGCAACCTTATTCTACTTTGTCTTTGAGTTTGACTTATCTGGATACCTCATACTAGTGGAATCATAGAACGTTTGTCCTTTTTGTGTCTGGCTGGTTTCACTTAGCATAATGACTTCACGGTTCATCCACATTGTAGCATGTGTGAGAATTAACTTAGTTTTAAAGGTTGAATCATATTCCATTGTGTATATACTACACTGTACTTATCCATTCATCTGTTGAAGGATGTGTTGTGTTGCTTCCACCTTTTGGGTATTGTGAATAATGTTGCTATGAATATGGGGTACAAATGTCTGTTTCCAGCCCTTGCTTTCTAATATTCTGGGTGTACACCCTGAGTGGAATCAAGGGATCACATCCATGTTTTTTAGGAGCCACCGATACAGTTTTCCACAGCGGCTGTATAATTTTACTTTATTCCTTTATATGACAGAATAATGTAGCTTATGAATCTACCTTATTTTGCTTATCCGTTTTACCTGCTGATGGACATTTAAATCTTTTCTACCCTGGGCTATTGTGAACAGTGCTGCTATGAATAATTGGTGTACAAGTTTTTGTTTGAATGCCTGTTTTCCATTTTTTTGGTATATATCTAGGAGTGGAGTTGTTGAACCACATGGTAATTATATTTTATATTTTAAGTAAACGGTAAAGTTTGTACGCATAGACTGCACCATTGTGCATCTCCACAAGTAACTTTTAAGGGTTCCAATTTCTCTGCATTGCTGCCAACATTTGTTATTTTATTTATATATTTTAAAATTGATTTTAAAGTTATTTTTATTCTAGTGTGTGTGAAGGGGCATCACACTGTGGTTTTCATTTGCATTTTCATCATGACTACTGACGTTTGACATCTTTCCATTCCTTGTTGACCATTTGTATGTCTTGCCTGGAGAGCAGTCCATGCAGCCATTTGTCTGTTCAAAAATGTTATTGTCTTTTTGTTGATGAGTTGGAAAAGTCCTGGGTATATTCTAGTAAAGAGTCTTATCAGATATAGAATGTGCCAATATTGTCTTCCTTTCTGTGGGCTGTCTTCTTCCTTTCTGGATAGCCTCTTTTGATGCACAAAGGTTTGTAATTTTGAGGAAATCCAATTTATCTATTTTTTTCTTTCATTTCTTATGCTTTACTGTCAAATCTAAGAACCATTGCTAAATTCATGGTCAGGAAGATTTAATTCCTTGGTTTATTTGAGAGTTCATACAGTCATCCCTCGGTACCCACTAGGCCAGGCTTTAGGCCTAGGTTTGAGTCAGTGTGAGGGTTCAGGGGTCACGGTTTAGGGTTGGGGTCATTGTTGGAGCGTCCTGGTAGAGGGCTGTGGCTAAAGGGTCGGGGGTTAGAGTTTAGGGGTCAGGGGCAAGGGTTCCTAGGGGTCTGGGCTAGGGTTGTTAGGGGGTTATGGTTAGAGGTTAGGGTTCTTAGGGTAAAGGTTAGAGTTAGGCTTAAGCACAATTGGCCCTCATTGCCCTCCCCTCTCTTTCTCTCTGAAGCCTCCAGAATGGATAGGACTTGCCCAGGGTCAAACAGGAGTCAGGGAGCTTGAGGTCAAAAACTGTTTTTCTGGCCTCCCTTCCCCCAGTCCTGGGCTCTGAGAGAAGAATGAAATGTCTGTTCTTGTCTCGGACTGTTTCTTATCCAACTCAACCTCTGTCAAGGATTGGGGAGGGTGTCAGAAGTCATGCATGGTTTCCTTCTGCCCTCCTACCTGGGAAGGGTGATGCTGGCCCTACTCTGTCTGGGCAGCCCCAGGTTCCAGCACAGCCAAGACAGGAGGGCACTCAGCGGACACGTGTGGATTTATACAGGACTGGGTGCAGTGACCTGCCAGCCCCCAGATGCCGCCTTCTTAAGGGCTGGTGGGGCCCTCCTGGCCCTGGAGGCATCCTTGGTTCCATCTGAGTGGGTCATGAATAGATGATCAAGTCTCAGGCAGGACAGCCTTTGACCTCTGACTATCCAGGCAGGCATCTGTGGTCCTCTAGCTCAGTCCAGCCTGGGCATTGTCAGGCCCTCATGTACAGTTACGGAGCTGACCATGATGCTGGGCAATTCAAGAGCTACCTGGCAGTGTAGACATTCCTTTGAGAAGTTTCAACTACCGACATGCATGTGGCTGAGAAAAAGGCCTCCCGCTCACAGCCTCATAGGCTGCCAAGAGAAGTAATAATCCTCTAAACATTGGAGTGTGTCCCTGACACAACACCCATACAGCAGACCATGGCCCCTGCAATCCTTTGTCCTTTCAGTCGTTAGAAACTTTTGACATGCATATTCATTAAGAATCAAAGATATGGGAGCATCTGGACCTCCCAGTGGGAGGTTTACACTGACACTGCATTGTCTTGGAGAGCCATATGCATCCATGTGGCCTCTGGAAGCCTGCCAATTATGGGTTCCATGGCATGGAATAATTCTTGAGCCTCCCGTTACTTCATCGCACAAGAGTTTCCTACCACCCTGGCATTTGGTTTCTTCCCTTAGAAAAGGAGAGAGAAGAACTGGAAAAGGAGCAGTATTGTTTTTCAGGGATGGGCAATTAATATGGCCAGGGAGGTGGCATAACTCACGGGCTCCCACCTCTCAGGGGCAGGACTGAGGTCTGTGGGTCTTCTGAGGGCACATGGGCTGTTCTGGGCCAGCCTCTGAGATGTGAGGACCTGATGCCCAAGGAGAGAGACTTGAGTTTACCACCACCAATGATCCTGACTTTTCAGCAAGTGAAAGGAACTTCTTGCAGTCTTGGGAGGGACAGTAAGAGCCCTGGATGCGTAGCTGCAGCCCCGACCCTAAGTGAGCCCCTTTCTTCCTTTTGTGTCAGACTCTGTGCTGTGCAGTGAGCTGTCATTGACTTAGAATCTGTTGCTTTCTCCCAGCCAGCGTCTGTTCTCAGGCCCAAGTGCCTCAGTTTTCCTTTGGGAATTACATCTCACCTGCTTCCAGTCCAAACAGTTGCAGAAGGATGACCCCATGTTCCACCCAGCTCGAAGAAGGGTTTACAACCCACATCTAGCCAGTCCCATTTTCCATCTCCTGGTGTTGGGGTCAAGGATGAGAATGCAACCCAAGCCAGATCAAAGGCATTTAAACCATGACTTTTTGAATCCAAGAAAAGAAGAAACTCTTTCTCGGAAAATGGATGGTGAGTTGTTGTCAGCCTAGAACTGCTGTTGGCCCAAGGGCAGTGAGAGAGCCTGTGCCTGTGAATGGGGTCCCCGAAAGGCACGGAGCGGCACAAAGATTTGGAGAGAAGCAAGATCACACTGAGACAGTGTGAGCTGCTGGACCTGCCAGGTCCAAACCCATCTTCAACTTGTCACTTGCAAGTATTAATGTATTTCTACCCTTACAATAAATACTAATTATTTTACTTCATAAGTGTGTCCAGTCGCTGGAAAAGAAAAAGTCCTGGTTGATACATCTGAGTCAATAATCCCTGATCCTTCCTCAGGTGTCCTCACTGGGTAGGCGTGACTGGGGGAGGTGAAGACACTGGGTGGGGTCATATACTAGGGGAGCTGCCAGACATCTCTGTCCCTGCTCCTTCCCTGTCCCAGGAGAGGGAAACCCTGGAAGAGTGATAGGATAACCAGTAGAGGAAGAGGTTCCTCAGTGATTAATTGGCCTTTTTGTGTTTTCCTTAATTTAGGGACCATTTTGGTAATGTGTTTTACAAAGAAATCCCCCTTTTCCTCTAGGTTTCCAGTTTGTTACAGTAGGTTTCTCTTATTTGATGTTTACTTTTTCCTGTCTAATTTTCTACAGAATCATGACAAATAATGAACAAATACTGATACTTTACTATTAACTGAAGTCCTTATTCACGTTCCTTTGTTATACCTTTCTTTGTTCCAGGGTCTCAAAGGACATGGGGTCATCATGTCTGTTTAGTCTCTTCTGGGCTCTGACAGTTGCTCAGACTCTCCTTGTTTCCATGACCTTGACAGTGTGGAGGAGGACTGGTCAGGTATTTTATAGACTGTTGGGCACTGGGATTTGCTTGGTGTTTTTGTCGTGGTTAGACTTGGCTTTGAAAAAGCAGATCACAGAGGTGAAGTGCTTCCTCTTCACTGTATATCAAGAGGACAGGCTCTTAAGGAAACTTCTCACTTATATTCTTAACTTTGGTCACCTAGCTGAAGTAGTGTTTGTCAAGTTTTCCCACAGGTTAATTTTTTTCCCATGTCCATCCTGTGTGTCTTATTTAGGAGGAAGTCATAATGCAGAAGCCACACTTGAGGAGAGAGGGGTTAGCTTCACATCCTTGATGGACAGCTGAGTGTCTATATGAATTGTTTAGAAGCTTTGTGCATAGGAGATTTCTATTTAACACCATTCATCGAAAACTATGTAATTTATTTTTACCAGTTTGGACACGTGAATGATTATTGTAAACTTTTGGTTATAATCCAGCACTACATTATTAGACTGCTTAGTTCATTCTTGCTTTGGCTGTTGAGAGCTTTTTCCATTTGCTCCTGTTTTCATTTTACATAATTTTTCTTTTGTGGGTTTTTAAAATTTTGGGTACTTCTTTACTTTCTGATATTTTAAGATTATGCTGCTTCATATATTTACTGTCTCAGTCCTAGCATCAGCCCTTTCTTCAAAGAGCCCTTGTTCCTTTTATTAAAGAATGGTATTAAAAACTTACATGTGGGAGCTAAATATGCTCAGCTGACAGTACATAGAAATACATGCATGTATCCCAGCCTATGCATATACACATAATTATAAAGATATCCATATGGAACTATGTGTAGGCTAAAGATAGTTTATGCCGATGTCTCCAGCCGGATCTGTTATGACATGGATATCGTAACCTTCTCCCTTTGTTTGACTGTAACATCCCACTCCAGTGGTAAGAAACCTGGCTTCCACCATTTGTCATTTATTAAATTCAGTGCTTGTTCCATTCGATTACTGATATAGTAGTTTCAGTACTGTTAGCTACTACCCCTCATGGGAAAGAACTTAGAGTCCACTGTGTATGTATGGCACATTTTGTCTTTGGCCTACAGGTTCTGTACATTTCCAAAGTTAACTTAGGTCAGCCCATTTGTCCAACTACCAACAGTGAGTTTTTCCATACATTTCTGAAACAGTTAGATTCTTTGTTACATTCTGTATTCCAGTCTTTGACACTCCCATATCCTAAGTAGCTAAGTTTGAATAGATTGTAAATTACTTGTTGTGTTGTAAAAATCTGTGGGTGTAGACAAATGCATAGTGACAGGTATTCACCACTAAAGTATCATATGGACTATTTCAACCACATATTCCTTAAATTGTTTACCAGTGTCAGTTTTACCTTTTCTAGAATGTCATATAAATGAGGTCATACAGTGTGTAGCACTTCAGACTGGATTCTTTCACTTAGCAATGTAAGTGTTAGTTGCATCTATATCTATCTATATATATTTGCATGGGTTGATGATCCATTCCTTTATATCTCTGAATACTATTGCACTGCATGTATATGAGAGGAAAAATAATTTTCCCTCTACACTTCTATGTTCTTTATTGAGATCTCCCTTGTAATGAAAAAGAGACGAACTGGAGAAAACAATCAGAAGTTTAATATATACCATGCGTACCTCCTGTATACTTGAAAGATACCCAGGAAAACTGAGTCACTCCCTGAAATGGCCCAAGCCATTACCTTAAATGCTATCTTCTGCTGAGAACAAAAGAAAGATGTTAGGGAATGGAGGAAGCCATTTAAGGGATGTTATTAGTCAAAGCCCAGTAAACAAGGGTATGGTTGTTACACAGATTTACATCCAGGCCTATTTCATTGACAAGCTTTGTTTTTTGTTTTTTTTTTAAACATTTATTTATTTGGCTGCACTGGGTCTTAGTTGCAGCTTGTGTAATCTTTAGTGGCGGCATGCAGGCCCTTAATTGCAGCATGTGGGATCTAGTTCCCTGACCAGGGATTGAACCCTGGTCCCCTGCATTGGGAGTGTGGAGTCTTAACCACTGGACCAGCAGGGAAGTCCCAACAAACTTTTCTTGATATTTAGTCATCTTTCAATTCCTGGTCCAAAGAGGGACATACCCTTACAAATGGAGATATACTTAATAAATGGAAATTTACCTCCTAAAAGGGCATTTTCTACTTTATTTATTTATTTATTTATTTGCGGTACGCGGGCCTCTCACTGTTGTGGCCTCTCCCATTGC
The DNA here is from genome assembly GCF_949752795.1 of Hyperoodon ampullatus. Lineage (NCBI taxonomy): Eukaryota > Metazoa > Chordata > Mammalia > Artiodactyla > Ziphiidae > Hyperoodon > Hyperoodon ampullatus. The sequence continues at coordinate 79,877 of NW_027640660.1, read as the reverse complement.
GGAGCACAGGCTCTGGATGCGCGGGCTCAGCGGCCATGGCTCATGGGCCCAACCACTCCGCGGCATGTGGGATCTTCCCACACTAGGGCACGAACCCGTGCCCCCTGCATCGGCAGGCAGACTCTCAACCACTGTGCCACCAGGGAAGCCATCTACTTGGTTTTGAAAGATTCTCCTGGGTCTGCTGTTTCTTAAATTAATCAGTCCAAAATAATCCTTTTGTCAAATGGGCATATTTTGGGGTGGTGTATTCTGCTCCCCTTGACATGTATGTGCCCTAATTTGCTTATGAATTCATCTACAGAAGGACATCCTGATATCTTAAGTTTTTAGCCATTATGAATAGAGCTGCTGTGCATTACTTGATGCTAGTTTTGGTTTGAACACAGTTTTTCAAAGCAGTTGTCTAAATAAAAGAGGTACACTTCTTGGATCATAAGGTGAGACTTTTTAGATTTGGAAAAAACTGCCAAACTGTCTTCCAAAGTTGGTTGTACATGCATTGCACCAGCATCTTGAGTATATTCTTGTATGCTTATTTACTGCCTGTTTATCTTCCTGGGCTAGGTGTGTGTTTCAATCTTTACTAAATTTTAATGGCATTGTTGGCATAATTTGAGTACAAATCCTTTATCAGATATGTGTTTTGGAAATAGTTTCTTGCAGTTTGTGGTTTGTCTTCCTGTTTTCTGAATAAGGTCACCAGACCCAAAGTCATGTAGATTATCTTTTTTTGTCCAGGATTTTTATAGTTTGGTAATTTAAATTTGTCTATGGGCAATTTTGAGTGAATTTTGGTTTAAGTTGTAATGTTTGTGTCTACATTCATTTCATTACATATGGTTTGTAATTAATTGCTCCTTAACCAATTTTGGAGAAGATACAGTGAGACACTTGGCTCCATTTCAGTTTAGATTTCCAAACTTAGTATATATAGCAGAACTGCCTTCCGGATGAGGCCTCTGGGTTTGTGAGTGCGGCACTCCCGGCACTTTTCTCACGTCCCACAGGGGGCGCCAAACCCACCTGTCTGACCCTGGGGGCACAGGTGCACCCTGCCAACAGACTTTGCTCTGTGACAAGCAGACGGGAGCTTTGTCTCCTGTCAGGGCTTAGGTTTCTGGAACATGAGGCATTGTCCACACTGACGGGAGCTGGGTTTTCTCAGGAGCCTCTGGTGAGGAGACTCCGCAAGAGAAAAAATGAGCAAGTGTGGAGAATCTTCCTGTGCAACTGACTGCTGGCTGGGTGGGTGCATCTTCAGGGGACTCAGGAGAGAAAGAGTTTAATGTGGAATACTGTGTGCTTTTAGTTAGCTTTATATGCAGTGTAGATGGTGACCACTGTCGTTCTTTGGAGTCCGGTGTCTAGTTTTCCAGGCACTGGTTGTGGATGGCTTTAGGTAGAATAAACATTTTTTTACAACTTTATTGGAGTATAATTGCTTTACAATGGTGTGTTAGTTTCTGCTTTATAACAAAGAGAATCGGTAAAACATATACATATGTTCCAATATCTCTTCCCTCTTGCGTCTCCCTCCCTCCCACCCTCCCTATCCCACCCCTCTAGGTGGTCACAAAGCACCAAGCTGATCTCCCTGTGCTACGCGGCTGCTTCCCACTAGCTATCTAGTTTACGTTTGGTAGTGTATATATGTCCAAGCCACTCTCTCACTTTGTCACAGCTTACCCTTCCCCCTCCCCATATCCTCAAGTCCATTCTCTAGTAGGTCTGTGTCTTTATTCCTGTCTTACCCCTAGGTTCTTCATGACATTTTTTCCCTTAAATTCCATATATATGTGTCAGCATATGGTATTTGTCTTTCCCTTTTTGACTTACTTCACTCTGTATGACAGACTCTAGGTCCATCCACCTCATTAAGAATAGCTCAATTTCGTTTCTTTTGGGGGCTGAGTAATATTCCATTGTATATATGAGCCACATCTTCTTTATCCATTCATCTGATGATGGACACTTAGGTTGATTCCATCTCCTGGCTATTGTAAATAGAGCTGCAACGAAAATTTTGGTACATGACTCTTTTCGAATTATGGTTTTCTCAGGGTATATGCCCAGTAGTTGGATTGCTGGGTCATATGGTAGTTCTATTTGTAGTTATTTAAGGAACCTCCATACTGCTCGCCATAGTGGCTGTACCAATTCACATTCCCACCAGCAGTGCAAGAGTGATCATTTTTCTCCACATGCTCTCCAGCATTTATTGTTTCTAGATTTTTTGATGATGGCCATTCTGACTGGTGTGAGGTGATATCTCATTCTAGTTTTGATTTGCATTTCTCTAATGATTAATGATGTTGAGCATTTTTTCATGTGTTTGTTGGCAGTCTGTATATCTTCTTTGGTGAAATGTCTAGGTCTTCTGCCCATTTTTGGATTGGGTAGTTTCTTTTTTTGTTATTCAGCTGCATGAGCTACTTGTAAATTTTGGAGATTAATCCTTTGCCAGTTACTTCATTTGCAAATATTTTCTCCCATTCTGAGGGGTGTCTTTTCATCTTGTATATGGTTTCCTTTGCTGTGCAAAAGCTTTGAAGTTTCATTAGGTCCCATTTGTTTGTTTTTGTTTTTATTTCCATTTCTCTAGGCGGTGGGTCAGAAAGGATCTTGATGTGATTTATGTCATAGCGTGTTCTGCCTATGTTTTTCCCCTAAGAGTTTGATAGTTTCTGGCCTTATATTTAGGTCTTTAGTCCATTTTGAGCTTATTTTTGTGTATGGTGTTAGGGAGTGATCTAATCTCCTACTTTTACATGTACCTGTCCAGTTTTCCCAGCACCACTTATTGAAGAGGCTGTCCTTTCTCCACTGTACATTCCTGCCACTTTATCAAAGATAAGGTGACCATAGGTGCGTGGGTTCGTTCTTATAGGCCTTTCCCTTCTCTCGTGTTTCTTGCCTAGAGAAGATCCTTTAGCATTTGTTGTAAAGCTGGTTTGGTGGTGCTGAACTCTCTCAGCTTTTGCTTGTCTGTGAAGGTTTTAATTTCTCCATCCAATCTGAATGAGATCCTTGCTGGGTAGAGTAATCTTGGTTGTAGGTTGTTCTCCTTCATCACTTTAAATATGTCCTGCCAGTCCCTTCTGGCTTGCAGAGTTTCTGCTGAAAGATCAGCTGTTAACCTTATGGGGATTCCCTTGTGTGTTATTTGTTGTTTTTCCCTTGCTGCTTTTAATATGTTTTCTTTGCATTTAATTTTTGACAGTTTGATTAATATGTGTCTTGGCATGTTTCTCCTTGGATTTATCCTGTATGGGACTCTCTGTGCTTCCTGGACTTGATTAACTATTTCCTTTCCCATATTAGGGAAGTTTTCAACTATAATCTCTTCAAATATTTTCTCAGTCCCTTTCTTTTTCTCGTCTTCTTCTGGAACCCCTATAATTCGAATGTTGGTGTGTTTAATGTTGTCCCAGAGGTCTCTGAGACTGTCCTCAGTTCTTTTCATTCTTTTTTCTCTTATTCTGCTCTGCAGTAGTTATTTCCACTATTTTATCTTCCAGGTCACTTATCCGTTCTTCTGCCTCAGTTATTCTGCTATTGATCCCTTCTAGAGTATTTTTAATTTCATTTATTGTGGTGTTCATCGTTGCTTGTTTCATCTTTAGTTCTTCTAGGTCCTTGTTCAATGTTTCTTGCATTTTCTCTATTCTATTTCCAAGATTTTGGATCATCTTTACTATCATTATTCTGAATTCTTTTTCAGGGAGACTGCCTATTTCCTCTTCATTTGTTAGGTCTGGTGGGTTTTCATCTTGCTCCTTCATCTGCTGTGTGTTTTTCTGTCTTCTCATTTTGCTTATCTTACTGTGTTTGGGGGTCTCCTTTTTGCAGGCTGCAGGTTCGTAGTTCCCGTCGTTTTTGGTGTCTGTCCCCAGTGGCTAAAGTTGGTTCAGTGGGTTGTGTAGGCTTCCTGGTGGAGGGTGCCTGTGTTCTGGTGGATGAGGCTGGATCTTGTCTTTCTGGTGGGCAGGTCCACGTCTGGTGGTGTGTTTTGGGGTGTCTGTGGACTTATTATGATTTTAGGCAGCCTCTCTGCTAATGGGTGGGGTTGTGTTCCTGTCTTGCTAGTTGTTTGGCATAGGGAGTCCAGCACTGTAGCTTGCTGGTCATTGAGATAAGCTGGGTGCTGGTGTTGAGATGGAGATCTCTGGGAGATTTTCGCCGTTGGATATTACGTGGAGCTCGGAGGTCTCTTTTGGACCAGTGTCCTGAAGTTGGCTCTCCCACCTCAGAGGCACGGCACTGACTCCTGGCTGTAGCACCAAGAGCCTTTCATCCACACGGCTCAGAATAAAAGGGAGAAAAAGGAGAAAGAAAGAAAGAAAGAAGGAGGATAAAAGAAAATAAAGTAAGGTCAAATAAAATAAAGTTATTAAAATAAAGAATTACTAAGAAAAAAAATTTTTTTAAAGTAAAAAAAAAAAAAAAACAAAAAAAAAACGGACGGATAGAACCCTAGGACAAATGGTGAAAGCAAAGGTATACAGACAAAATCTCACACAGAAGCATACACGTACACACTCACAAAAAGAGGAAAAGGGGAAAAACATCATAAATCTTGCTCTCAAAGTCCACCTCCTCAATTTGGGATGATTCGTTGTCTCTTCAGGTATTCCACAGACGCAGGGTACATCAAGTTGATTGCGGAGCTTTAATCCGCTGCTTCTGAGGCTGCTGGGAGAGATTCCCCTCTCTCTTCTTTGTTCGCACAGCTCCCGGGGCTCAGCTTTGGATTCGGCCCCGCCTCTGCGTGTAGGTCGCCGGAGGACGTCTGCTCTTCGCTCAGACAGGACGGGGTTAAAGGAGCCGCTGATTCGGGGGCTCTGGCTCCCTCAGGCCGCGGGGGAGGGAGGGGCACGGAGGCGGGGCGAGCGTGCGTCGGCGGAGGCCGGCGTGACGTTGCGTCAGCACGAGGCGCGCCCGTGCGTTCTCCCGGGGATGTTGTCTGTGGAGCCCGGGACCGTGGCAGCGGCGGGCAGCACAGGCTCCCGGGAGGGGAGGTGTGGAGAGTGACCTGCGCTCGCACACAGGCTTCTTGGTGGCGGCAGCGACAGCAGCAGCCCCAGCGTCCCACGCCCGTCTCTGGGGTCCGCGCTTTCAGCCGCGCCTCGCGCCCGTCTCTGGAGCCTCCTTGAAGCAGCGCCCTGAATCCCCTCTCCTCACGCACCAGGAAACAAAGAGGGAAGGAAAAGCCTCTTGCCTCTTCGGCAGCTCCAGACTTTTCCCCGGACTCCCTCCCGGCCAGCCGTGGCGCACTAACTCCCTTCAGGCTGTGTTCACGCCGCCAGCGCGCTCTGACTGAAGCCCGAGCCTCAGCTCCCAGCCCCGCCCGCCCCGGCGGGTGAGGAGACGAGCCTCTCGGGCTGGTGAGTGGCGGTCGGCACCGGTCCTCCGTGCGGGAATCTCTCTGCTTTGCCCTCCGTACCCCTGTGGCTGCGGTCTCCTCCGCGGCTCCGAAGCTTTCCCCCTCCGCCACCCGCAGTCTCCGCCCGCGAAGGGGCTCCTAGTGTGTGGAAACCGTTTCTCCTTCACGGCTCCCTCCCACTGGTGCAGGTCCCGGCCCTATCCTTTTGTCTCTGTTTATTCTGTTTTCTTTTGCCCTACCCAGGCACGTGGAGGAGTTTCTTTCTTTTTTTCTTTTTTTTTTTTTTCGGTACACGGGCCTCTCCCTGTTGTGGCCTCTCCCGTTGCGGAGCACAGGCTCCGGACGCGCAGGCTCAGCGGCCATGGCTCACGGGCCTAGCCGCTCCGCGGCATGCGGGATCTTCCCGGTCCGGGGCACGAACCCGTGTCCCCTGCATCGGCAGGCGGACTCTCAACCACTGCGCCACCAGGGAAGCCCCGTGGGGAGTTTCTTGCCTTTTGGGAGGTCTGAGGTCTTCTGCCAGCGTTCAGTAGGTGTTCTGTAGGGGTGGTTCCCCGTGTAGCTGTATTTGTGATGTATCTGTGGAGAGGAAGGTGATCTGCGTGTCTGACTCTTCCGCCATCTTCCCGCTCTCCCAGACATTTTAATAATAGTAATTTTTCTGACGCATGAGCGTGGAATATTGTTTTCTATTGTGTCTTGAGTTTCTTTACCAGTGCTTTATAGTTTTCTGAGTATAGGTCTTTCGTGTCCTTGGTTAAATTTATTGCTAAATAGTCCGTTCTTTTGGATGGAATTGTAAATGGGATTGTTTTCTGAATGTTTCTTGCTGGTGGTTCATTATTAGTGTATAGAAACGAAACTGATTTGTGTATATTGAGTGCATATTTTGCAACTTTACTGAATTTATTTTTTAACATATTTTTTGAAGTAATGTGCAAAATTGCAATACTAAAATCTCACCGTTTCTACTGCCCCCCAGGTGATCCACAGGACCCACGACATGGTAGCTACTACTATACTCTTCCCACGGTGCCTCTTAATACCATGCGGACTCCTACAAGGGAAATAAGTATCACAACTTTGGTTGAACGTGGTCTGGGTAAGTCTTGGCCTCTATAAGAAAAATTTGATGTCTGTCTTCTCTGATTTTCTGGCATGATGCTGACACGGTTGTCTAGAAAAGTAATTTACTTTCCAGTAATTTAAAATGTACAGAAAAGTTGCAGTAATGTCAAAAAGTACTCACATTTGCCACTTGACACAAAATGCTCAGTGTGTTTTGCCCAAGGCACCAGCACATAACCCCTAAATGAAGAAATCCTGATGTCCACATTATAATTTAATACCCAGCCCCACTTCAACCTTCACCTACTGTCCGAATGGTATGAAAATGTCTTCTTCCATCCTGATCCAGTTTTCTTTTCCTGGAACCAAGACTGAGTTTCTCCCTCATTTGGACAACGTTGATGGATTTGAAGCAGACAAGATGAGTATGGGATCTAGGGGGCCTTTTCTGTATGGCTTTTTTCACTAAGAATGATTTTAACGTTCATTTTTGTAACAAATACCAGCGCTACACTTTTTTTTTATTGTCATTAAAAATACAAAACACGACTTTAGCATTTAATTCACTTTATGTATACAGTTTTGTGGTATTAACTACCTTCATTTAGTTGCACAAACAAGTTAACTAACATGTGTACCTCCTGTGTGCATGGCAGATACCCAGGAAGTTGAGTAACACCCTGAAACGGCCCAAGACATCACCTTAAATACCGTATTCATCTAAAAGGGAAAAAAAGGAAGGCTGTAGTTGTTTCTGTCTACATTCATTTGATTGTATATGGTTTCCAATTGATGTTGTATAACTAGTTGTGGAGAAGTCATGGGATAGGTGGCTTCATTTCAGTTTGAATTTCCAAATTTAGTGGATTCTGCAGGCTTGTTACAAGGTTTACAAACTTCCTATTGGATCAGGACATCCCATGGTGTAACTGGTGTTCACGGTTTGTTCAGCAGTTAAAGTACTGTGTGATATGAGTTCATCCGGGAGTAATCCAGGTTAGTTTCTGTTATACATTTGTCCCAGGATGAAAGGACAAGAGAGCTAAGACCTAATTTATAAAAGTGCCTTCAAACTAATTGATACTGAAGTATAGTTAACCTACAATGTTGTGTTAATTTCTGCTGCACGGCAAAGTGATTCATATATAGGTACATACGTATATACATATTTTTCATATTCTTTTCCATTATGGTTCATTACAGGGTATTGAATACAGTTCCCTGTGCTGTACGGGAAGACCTTATGTATCCATCCTATATATGATAATTTGCATCTACTAATACCAACCTCCCAATCCATCCCTCTCCCCTGTCTTCCCCTTGACAACCACAAGTCTGTTTTCTCTATTTGTGAGTCTGTTTTTGTTCTGTAGATAGGTTCATTTGGGTCTCATTTTATAATCCACATATAAGTGATATCATACGGTATTTGTTGTTCTCTGTCTGACTTACTTCACTTTGTATGATAATCTCTAGGTCCATCCATGTAGCTGCAAATGGCATTATTTCATTCCGTTTTATGGCTGAGTAATATTCCATTGTATATATGTACCACATCTTCTATATCCATTCATCTGCTGAGGGACATTCAGGTTGCTTCCATGTCTTGGCTATTGTGAATAGTGCTGCTGTGAATGCTGGGGTGCATATATCTTTTCGAATTATAGTTCTGTCTGGATATGTGCCCAGGAGTGGGATTGCTGGGTCATATGGTGATTCTAGTTTTAGTTTTTGAGGAACCTCCATACTGTTTTCCATAGTGGCTGCATCAATTTACATTCCCACCAGTAGTGTAGTAGGGTTCCCTTTTCTCCACACCCCTTCCAGCATTTCTTTCTAGACATTTTAATGATGGCCATTCTGACCACTATGAGGTGATAACTCACTGTGGTTTTGATTTGCGTTCTCTAATAATTAGCGATGTGGAGCATCTTTTCATGTGCCTATTGGCTATCTGTATGTCTTTGGAGAAATGTCTGTTTAGACCTTCTGCTTATTTTTTGATTTTTTTTTCTTTTTTGAGCTGTATGAGCCGTTTGTATATTTTAGAATTAAGACCTTGTTGGTCGCATCATTTGCAGGTATTTTCTCCCAAACAGTTAGCACAGGTGGTGGAACAACTGGATACCCACAGGCGGAAGAGTAAAGTTGGACCCTTACCTCCCCCCACCCCATATACAAAATCATCACAAAATGGACCAAAGGCCTAGGTGCAAGAGCCAAAATTATAAAACTCGTAGAAGAAAACATGAGAGTAAATCTTCATGACCTTGGATTTGGTCATGATATCTTAGATCTACCAAAAGCACAAGCAACAAAAGACAAAATAGATGAATTAGACTTCCTCAAAATGAGAAAGAGTTGTGTATAAAAGGAGCAAGGAATAAGATAATCCACCATCCAAAATGGCACAGGATGTTTGCAAACCATGTATCTGATAAAGGACTGTATGTAGCCCACCGGCCAAGCCCCCGGTGGTCCAGTGGAGTGTCTGTGCGGCCCCTCCCGTCCTCGGTGATCAGGGAATTTCAGGCCCCACGGCACCCGAGGGGTGGTCACTGGTCATCCTCGGCACCCTCAAGGAGTGAGTGAGTGCTGGATGGTTTTGAGCCCCGATGCACTCCCATTACTGCCCTCAAAGGCTGAAGCCTTCAGCATGCCTCCAGAAGGACACAGAGTATTTGCAAGTCTTTGAGAGCCAAGAGAACAGTCTTCACTTTTCTGAGAAGGGCATCTTACTATCTCACAGCATGACCATTTTCAATCTGGCTCTCAGGGTGCCCTCCCACCTTCTTTATTTCTCTGAGAGTGGCCATGGTGGTTTGGCTGTCCCCAGTCCCCACACCAGGTGACAGGGCCAGTGGGGCCAGATCCTGGTGGTCCTTAGCTTCGTTGGAGATTAACCCAGACCCTCGGCCTGCGATTGAACGGGGATGCCCCTGCTTCTCCCCATCACCGATTCTCATCTCCTCCTCTATCTCTTTTCCTCTTGCTTTTCAGTCTCAGATTTACCTGATGGTCACCACTCACAGCTCCCGCAGAGCCCAGAGATTTCTCCTTGAAGGAAAGGTTCTGGAAAATCAGAGGGATAAATAAAGGATGCAGCTGCTTCCCGCCTTGTGCTGACGCCCAAGAGGGTGAGGAGAGTGAGTGTGTTCTCATTAGAATTTTAAATCCTGCAAGTAATAGATCATTGGGGGTGGGGGGCATCCAGTGTTTTCCTGCTCATTCTAATAATGTCATTCCTGAATTTTTATGGGGTAAGTAATTTATATTATTTATCAGTAATTTGATTATTGATATAATCAAATTATGATCAAATTATCCTGAGGGGGAGATCCATTTAAAAAATGTTAGAGATAACTCCGAGGGATTTACAACAAACAAGGACACAGAACCCGTTCTCCAGACACTGGCTGAGAGATTCCTACCCTGAGCCGCAGTCCCCTGGAGGGCGGAGTGGCCATGACTCTCCTCCCACAGGTGAGCCTACACAGGCACATCCCACGTGGGACCACTGCATCGCAGAATCTTAGAGTGGCCAATGGCAGGCAGCTGGCCAGAGATGCGGACAAGAGAAAACTGCCCAGCAGCCTGGGACAACCCCGGGGTGAGGCCTTAGGAAGGGCCAGTGTCAGAGCCTCAGAGATAACCTGAAGAGAGTTCAGGCTGTTAAGGACATCGTCAGAGATGCACTTAGGGACATATTCAGGGCCTTAGTTATGGACAGGATCAGGGCATTATTTAGTGACAGCTGAGACTATAAGGGACAGCATCAGGGCCTGATACTGTCCCTAACAAAGTCCCTAAGCCTGACTCAGGCCATGACAGTGTACCTAACAGAAGGCCTGGATGCCAGTCCTAACCAAGACCCTGACACTGTGCCTAACAAAGGCTCTGATGGTAGTGCTAACCAAGGCCCTGACACAGTCCCTAAGTAGGGCCTGAGACTACGGCTAACTCAAGCCATGACACGATACCTAACCAAGGCTCTGATGCTAGTCCTAACTCAGGCCCTGACACTGTCCCTAACTAAGGCCCTGACACTACTCCAAGCTCAGGCCCTGACACGATACCTAATGAAGGCTCTGATGCTAATCCTAACCAAGGCTCTGATGCTAGTCCTAATTAAGGCCGTGACACTGTCCTAATTTATGCTCTGATACTACACTGAACACAGACCCTGACACTGTTCCTAAGAGAGGCAATGATTCTATTCCTAACTCAGTCCCTGACACTACTACAAGCTCAGGCCCTGACACGATACCTAATGAAGGCTCTGATGCTAATCCTAACTAAGTCTCTGACATTAATCCTAAATAAGGCCTTGACAGTACTCCTAACTAAGCCCCTGACACTGACCCTAACTAAGGCCTTGACACTACTCCTAAATCAGGCCCTGACACGATAACGAAGAAAGGCTCTGATGCTCGTTGAAAGTAAGGTCCTGACACTGTCCGTAACTAAGGCCTTGACACTACTACTAACTCAGGCTGTGATACTGTCCCTAACTAAGGCCCTGACAGTGTCCCTGAATAAGGGACTGAATGTCCTCCTAACTCTGGCCCTGCCATTATACATATAAAAAGCTCTGACGCTCGTCCTAACTGAGGCCCTGAGACTGTCCCTCACTAAGGCCCTGACACTACTTCTAACTCAGGCCCTGTTATTATACCTAACGAAAGCTCTGATGCTAACCGTAACTAAGGCCCTGACAGTGACACTAACTAAGGCCTTGACACTATTCCTAACTAAGGGCCTAGCCCGAGCCCCAGCCCTAGCTCCAGTCCCAGGCCCAGCCCCAGCCGCAGCCCCAGCCCCAATCCCAGCCCGAGCCCCAGCCTCTGATGCTTATCCTACAAAGGCCCTTATGCTACTCCTAGGCCTTGCCCTGACACTGTCCTTAACTCAGGCCTTGACACTACTACTAACTCAGGCCGTGATACTGTCCCTCACTACGGCCCTGACAGTGTCCCTAACTAAGGGCCTGACTCTCCTCCTAACTGTGGCCCTGCCATTATACATAAAAAAGGCTCTGACGCTCGTCCTAATCGAGGGCCTGACACTGTCCCTCACTAAGGCCCTGACACTACTAACTCAGGGCCACATTATACCTAACGAAGGCTCTGATGCTAACCCTAACTATGGCCCTGACAGTGACCCTAAGTAAGGCCTTGACACTATTCCTAACTAAGGGCCTAGCCCCAGCCCCAGCTCCAGCCCAAGCCCCAGGCCCAGCTCTAGCCCTAGCCCCAGGCACAGCCCCAGTCCTAGCCCCAGCCCCAGGCCCAAACCCAGCCCCTGATGCTGATCCTACAGAGGCCCTTATGGTCCTCCTAGGCCTTGCCCTGACACTGTCCTTAACTCAGGTCTTGACACTACTACTAACTCAGGCCGTGATACTGTCCCTAACTAAGGCCCTGAGAGTGACCCTAACTAAGGCCTTCACACTATTCGTAACTAAGGGTGTAGCCCTAGCCCTAGCCCTTTCCGCAGCCGCAGCCTCAGCCCCAGCCCACACCCCTGATCGTACAGAGGCCCTTACGCTCCTCCTAGGCCTTTCCCTGACACTGTCCTTAACTAAGGCCTTGACACTATTTCTAACTAAGGCCCCAGCGCCAGCCCCAGCGCAGCCCTAGCCCCAGCCCCAGCCCCAACCCCAGCCCCAGCCCCAGCCTCTGATGCTTATCCTACAAAGGCCCTTATGCTACTCCTAGGCCTTGCCCTGACACTGTCGTTAACTCAGGCCTTGACACTACTACTAACTCAGGCCGTGATACTCTCCCTAACTAAGGCCTTGACAGTGTCCCTCTCTAAGGGCCTGACTCTCCTCCTAACTCTGGCCTGGCCATTATACATAAAAAAGGCTCTGACGCTCATCCTAATCGAGGGCCTGACACTGTCCCTCACTAAGGCCCTGACACTATTTCTAACTCAGGGTCACATTATACCTAACGAAGGCTCTGATGCTAACCCTAACTATGGCCCTGACAGTGACCCTAACTAAGGCCTTGACACTATTCCTAACTAAGGGCCGAGCCCTAGCCCTAGCCCCAGCCCCAGCCCCAGCCCCAGCACCAGGCACAGCCCTAGCCCTAGCCCCAGGCACAGCCCCAGTCCTATCCCCAGCCCCAGGCCCAACCCCAGCCCCTGATGCTGATCCTACAGAGGCCCTTATGCTCCTCCTAGGCCTTGCCCTGACACTGTCCTTAACTCAGGCCTTGACACTACTACTAACTCAGGCCCTGTCATTATACCTAACGAAAGCTCTGATGCTAAACCTAACTAAGGCCCTGACAGTGACACTAACTAAGGCCTTGACAATATTCCTAACTAAGGCCCCAGCCCTAGCCCAACCCCTAGCCCCAGCTCCAGCCCTAGCCCAAGCCCCAGCCCCAGCTCTAGCCCCAGCCGCAGCCGCAGTCCCAGCCCTAGCCCCAACCCCAGCCCCAGCCCCAGCCCCAGCCCCAGACCCTGATGCTGATCCTATAGAGGCCCTTACGATCCTCCTAGGCCTTCCCCTGACAATGTGGTAACTAAGGACTTGACACTATTTCTAACTAAGGCCCCAGGTCCAGCCCCAGCCGCAGCCCCAGCCCCTGATGCTGATCCTATAGAGCCCTTTATGCTCCTCCTAGGCCTTGCCCTGACACTGTCCTTAAGTACGGCCTTGACCCTATTCCTAACTAAGGGCCTAGCTCTAAAACTAGCCCCAGCCCTAGCCCCAGTCCCAACTCCAGGCCCAGCCCTAGCCCTAGCCCCAGACCCAGCCCTAGCCTTAGCCTCAGCCCCACCTGCAGCCCCAGCCCTAGCCCTAGCCCCACCCCCAGCCCCAGCCCTAGACCCAGCCCCAACCCAACCCCAGCCCCTTAAGCTGATCCTATAGAGGCCCTTATGCTCCTCCTAGGCCTTGCCCTGACACTGTCCTTAACTCAGGCCTTGACACTACTACTAACTCAGGCTGTGATACTGTCCCTAACTACAGCGCTGACAGTGTCCCTAACTAAGGGCCTGACTCTCCTCCTATCTCTGGTCCTGCCATTATACATAAAAAAGGCTCTGACCCTCGTCCTAATCGAGGGCCTTACACTGTCCCTCACTAAGGCCCTGACACTACTTCTGACTCAGAGCCACATTATACCTAACGTAGGCTCTGATGCTAACCCTAACTAAGGCCCTGACAGTGACACTAACTAAGGCCTTGATACTATTGCTACCTAAGGCCCCAGCCGTAGCCCGACCCCTAGCCCCAGCTCCAGACCTAGCCCAAGCCCCAGCCCCAGCCCCAGCCCTAGCTCCAGCGGCAGCCGCAGTCCCAGCCCTAGCCCCAACCCCACCCCCAGCCCGAGCCCCAGCCCCTGATGCTGATCCTATAGAGGCCCTTATGATGCTTCTAGGCGTTTGCCTGGCAATGTGGTAACTAAGGCCTTGACACTATTTCTAACTAAGGCCCCAGGTCCAGCCCCAGCCGCAGCCCCAGCCCCTGATGCTGATCCAATAGAGGCCTTTATGCTCCTCCTAGGCCTTGCCCTGACACTGTCCTTAAGTACGGCCTTGACCCTATTCCTAACTAAGGGCCTAGCTCTAAAACTCGCCCCAGCCCTAGCCCCAGTCCCAACTCCAGCCCCAGCCCCAGCCCCAGCTCCAGCCCCAGCCCTAGCCCTAGCCCCAGCCCCAGCCCTAGCCCCAGTCCCAGCCCCAGTCCCAGCCCCAGCCCCAGCCCTAGCCCCAGACCCAGCCCTAGCCTTAGCCTCAGCCCCAGCTCCAGCCCCAGCCCCAGCCACAAACCTAGCCCTAGCCCTAGCCCCAGCCCTAGGCAGCCCCAGGCCCAACCCCAGCCCCTGTTGCTGATCCTACAGAGGCCCTTATGCTCCGCCTAGGCCTTGCCCTGACACTGTCCTTAACTCAGGCCTTGACACTACTACTAACTCAGGCCGTGATACTGACCCTAACTAAGGCCCTGAAAGTGTCCCTGTCTAAGGGACTGAATGTCCTCCTAACTCTGGCCCTGCCATTATACATAAAAAAAGCTCTGACGCTTGTCCTAACCGAGGCCCTGAGACTGTCCTTCACTAAGGCCCTAACACTACTTCTAACTCAGGCCCTGTCATTATACCTAACGAAAGCTCTGATGCTAACCGTAACTAAGGCCCTGACAGTGACACTAACTAAGGCCTTGACACTATTCCTAACTAAGGGCCTAGCCCTAGCCCTAGTCCCAGCCCCAGCCCCAAAGCCAGCCCCAGCCCCAGCCTCTTATGCTTATCCTCTAAAGGCCCTTATGCTACTCTTAGGCCTTTCCGTGACACTGTCCTTAACTCAGGCCTTGACACTACTACTAACTCAGGCCGTGATACTGTCCCTAAATACGGCCCAGACAGTGTCCCTAACTAAGGGCCTGACTCTCCTCCTAACTGTGTCCCTGCCATTATACATAAAAATGGCTCTGACGCTCGTCCTAATCGAGGGCCTGACACTGTCCCTCACTAAGGCCCTGACACTACTTCTAACTCAGGGCCACATTATACCTAACGAAGGCTCTGATGCTAACCCTAACTATGGCCCTGACAGTGACCCTAAGTAAGGCCTTGACACTATTCCTAACTAAGGGCCTAGCCCCAGCCCCAGCTCCAGCCCAAGCCCCAGGCCCAGCCCTAGCCCTAGCCCCAGGCACAGCCCCAGTCCTAGCCCCAGCCCCAGGCCCAAACCCAGCCCCTGATGCTGATCCTACAGAGGCCCTTATGGTCCTCCTAGGCCTTGCCCTGACACTGTCCTTAACTCAGGTCTTGACACTACTACTAACTCAGGCCGTGATACTGTCCCTAACTAAGGCCCTGAGAGTGACCCTAACTAAGGCCTTCACACTATTCGTAACTAAGGGTGTAGCCCTAGCCCTAGCCCTTTCCGCAGCCGCAGCCTCAGCCCCAGCCCACACCCCTGATCGTACAGAGGCCCTTATGCTCCTCCTAGGCCTTTCCCTGACACTGTCGTTAACTAAGGCCTTGATACTATTTCTAACTAAGGCCCCAGCCCCAGCCCCAGCCCCAACCCCAGCCCCAGCCCCATCCTCTGATGCTTATCTTACAAAGGCCCTTATGCTACTCCTAGGCCTTGCCCTGACACTGTCGTTAACTCAGGCCTTGACACTACTACTAACTCAGGCTGTGATACTGTCCCTAACTACGGCGCTGACAGTGTCCCTAACTAAGGGCCTGACTCTCCTCCTATCTCTGGTCCTGCCATTATACATAAAAAAGGCTCTGACCCTCGTCCTAATCGAGGGCCTGACACTGTCCCTCACTAAGGCCCTGACACTACTTCTGACTCAGAGCCACATTATACCTAACGAAGGCTCTGATGCTAACCCTAACTATGGCCCTGACAGTGACCCTAACTAAGGCCTTGACACTATTCCTAACTAAGGGCCGAGCCCTAGCCCTAGCCCCAGCCCC
This sequence comes from Hyperoodon ampullatus, assembly GCF_949752795.1. Taxonomy (NCBI): domain Eukaryota; kingdom Metazoa; phylum Chordata; class Mammalia; order Artiodactyla; family Ziphiidae; genus Hyperoodon; species Hyperoodon ampullatus. The sequence continues at coordinate 63,971 of NW_027640660.1, read as the reverse complement.
AGCGTCAGCCCCAGCCCCACCCCTAGCCCCTGATGCTGCTCCTATAGAGGCCCTTATGATCCTCCTAGGCCTTCCCCTGACAATGTGGTAACTAAGGCCTTGACACTATTTCAAACTAAGGCCCCAGGTCCAGCCCCAGCCGCAGCCCCAGCCCCTGATGCTGATCCTATAGAGCCCTTTATGCTCCTCCTAGTCCTTGCCCTGACACTGTCCTTAAGTAAGGCCTTGACCCTATTCCTAACTAAGGGCCTAGCCCTAAACCTAGCCCCAGCCCCAGCCCCAGCCCTAGCTCCAGCCCTAGCCCTAGCCCCAGTCCCAGCCCCAGTCCCAGCCCCAGCCCCAGCCCCAGCCCCAGCCCCAGCCCCAGCCCCAGCCAGAGCCCCAGCCCCAGCACTAGCCCCAGACCCAGCCCTAGCCTTAGCCTCAGCCCCAGCTCCAGCCCCAGACCCAGCCCTAGCCCCAGCCACAGGCACAGCCTTAGCCCTAGCCCCAGGCCCAGCCCCAGCCCTAGCCCCAGCCCCAGGCCCAACCCCAGCCCCTGATGCTGATCCTACAGAGGCCCTTACGCTCCTCGTAGGCCTTGCCCTGACACTGTGCTTAACTCAGGCCTTGACACTACTACTAACTCAGGCCATGATACCGTCCCTAACTAAGGCCCTGACTGTGTCCCTATCTAAGGGTCTGAATGTCCTCCTAACTCTGGCCTTGCCATTATACATAAAAAAAGCTCTGACGCTCGTCCTAACCGAGGCCCCGACACTGTCCCTCGCTAAGGCCCTGTCACTACTTGTAACTCATGCCCTGACATTATACCTAACGTAGGCTCTGATGCTAACCCTAACTAAGGCCCTGACAGTGACACTAACTAAGGCGTTGATACTATTGCTACCTAAGGCCCCGGCCCTAGCCCGACCCCTAGCCCCAGCTCCAGCCCTAGCCCAAGCCCCAGCCCCAGCCCCAGCCCCAGCCCTAGCCTCAGCGGCAGCCGCAGTCCCAGCCCTAGCCCCAACCCCACCCCCAGCCCGAGCCCCAGCCCCTGATGCTGATCCTATAGAGGCCCTTATGATCCTTCTAGGCGTTCGCCTGACAATGTGGTAACTAAGGCCTTGACACTATTTCTAACTAAGGCCCCAGGTCCAGCCCCAGCCGCAGCCCCAGCCCCTGATGCTGATCCTATAGAGGCCTTTATGCTCCTCCTAGGCCTTGCCCTGACACTGTCCTTAAGTAAGGCCTTGACCCTATTCCTAACTAAGGGCCTAGCCCTAAACCTAGCCCCAGGCCCAGCCCCAGCCCTAGCCCCAGCCCTAGCCCCAGTCCCATCCCCAGCCCTAGCCCTAGCCCCAGACACAGCCCTAGCCTTAGCCTCAGCCTCAGCTCCAGCCCCAGCCGCAGCCCTAGCCCCAGCCCCAGCCCCAGCCCTAGCCCCGGCCCCAGCCCCAGCCCTAGCCCTAGCCCCAGCCCCAGGCCCAACCCCAGCCCCTGTTGCTGATCCTACAGAGACCCTTATGCTCCTCCTAGGCCTTGCCCTGACACTGTCCTTAACTCAGGCCTTGACACTACTACTAACTCAGGCCGTGATACTGTCCCTAACTAAGGCCCTGACAGTGTCCCTGAATAAGGGACTGAATGTCCTCCTAACTCTGGCCCTGCCATTATACATATAAAAAGCTCTGACGCTCGTCCTAACTGAGGCCCTGAGACTGTCCCTCACTAAGGCCCTGACACTACTTCTAACTCAGGCCCTGTTATTATACCTAACGAAAGCTCTGATGCTAACCGTAACTAAGGCCCTGACAGTGACACTAACTAAGGCCTTGACACTATTCCTAACTAAGGGCCTAGCCCGAGCCCCAGCCCTAGCTCCAGTCCCAGGCCCAGCCCCAGCCGCAGCCCCAGCCCCAATCCCAGCCCGAGCCCCAGCCTCTGATGCTTATCCTACAAAGGCCCTTATGCTACTCCTAGGCCTTGCCCTGACACTGTCCTTAACTCAGGCCTTGACACTACTACTAACTCAGGCCGTGATACTGTCCCTCACTACGGCCCTGACAGTGTCCCTAACTAAGGGCCTGACTCTCCTCCTAACTGTGGCCCTGCCATTATACATAAAAAAGGCTCTGACGCACGTCCTAATCGAGGGCCTGACACTGTCCCTCACTAAGGCCCTGACACTACTTCTAACTCAGGGCCACATTATACCTAACGAAGGCTCTGATGCTAACCGTAACTATGGCCATGACCGTGACCCTAAGTAAGGCCTTGACACTATTCCTAACTAAGGGCCTAGCCCCAGCCCTAGCTCCAGCCCAAGCCCCAGGCCCAGCCCTAGCCCTAGCCCCAGGCACAGCCCCAGTCCTAGCCCCAGCCCCAGGCCCAAACCCAGCCCCTGATGCTGATCCTACAGAGGCCCTTATGGTCCTCCTAGGCCTTGCCCTGACACTGTCCTTAACTCAGGTCTTGACACTACTACTAACTCAGGCCGTGATACTGTCCCTAACTAAGGCCCTGACAGTGACCTTAACTAAGGCCTTCACACTATTCGTAACTAAGGGTGTAGCCGTAGCCCTAGCCCTTTCCGCAGCCGCAGCCTCAGCCCCAGCCCACACCCCTGATCGTACAGAGGCCCTTATGCTCCTCCTAGGCCTTTCCCTGACACTGTCCTTAACTAAGGCCTTGACACTATTTCTAACTAAGGCCCCAGCGCCAGCCCCAGCGCAGCCCTAGCCCCAGCCCCAGCCCCAACCCCAGCCCCAGCCCCAGCCTCTGATGCTTATCCTACAAAGGCCCTTATGCTACTCCTAGGCCTTGCCCTGACACTGTCGTTAACTCAGGCCTTGACACTACTACTAACTCAGGCCGTGATACTCTCCCTAACTAAGGCCTTGACAGTGTCCCTCTCTAAGGGCCTGACTCTCCTCCTAACTCTGGCCTGGCCATTATACATAAAAAAGGCTCTGACGCTCGTCCTAATCGAGGGCCTGACACTGTCCCTCACTAAGGCCCTGACACTATTTCTAACTCAGGGTCACATTATACCTAACGAAGGCTCTGATGCTAACCCTAACTATGGCCCTGACAGTGACCCTAACTAAGGCCTTGACACTATTCCTAACTAAGGGCCGAGCCCTAGCCCTAGCCCCAGCCCCAGCCCCAGCCCCAGCACCAGGCCCAGCCCTAGCCCTAGCCCCAGGCACAGCCCCAGTCCTATCCCCAGCCCCAGGCCCAACCCCAGCCCCTGATGCTGATCCTACAGAGGCCCTTATGCTCCTCCTAGGCCTTGCCCTGACACTGTCCTTAACTCAGGCCTTGACACTACTACTAACTCAGGCCCTGTCATTATACCTAACGAAAGCTCTGATGCTAAACCTAACTAAGGCCCTGACAGTGACACTAACTAAGGCCTTGACAATATTCCTAACTAAGGCCCCAGCCCTAGCCCAACCCCTAGCCCCAGCTCCAGCCCTAGCCCAAGCCCCAGCCCCAGCTCTAGCCCCAGCCGCAGCCGCAGTCCCAGCCCTAGCCCCAACCCCAGCCCCAGCCCCAGCCCCAGCCCCAGCCCCAGCCCTAGCCCCTGATGCTGATCCTATAGAGGCCCTTACGATCCTCCTAGGCCTTCCCCTGACAATGTGGTAACTAAGGCCTTGACACTATTTCTAACTAAGGCCCCAGGTCCAGCCCCAGCCACAGCCCCAGCCCCTGATGCTGATCCTATAGAGCCCTTTATGCTCCTCCTAGGCCTTGCCCTGACACTGTCCTTAAGTATGGCCTTGACCCTATTCCTAACTAAGGGTCTAGCTCTAAAACTAGCCCCAGCCCTAGCCCCAGTCCCAACTCCAGGCCCAGCCCTAGCCCTAGCCCCAGACCCAGCCCTAGCCTTAGCCTCAGCCCCACCTGCAGCCCCAGCCCTAGCCCTAGCCCCAGCCCCAGCCCCAGCCCTAACCCAGCCCCAACCCAACCCCAGCCCCTTAAGCTGATCCTACAGAGGCCCTTATGCTCCTCCTAGGCCTTGCCCTGACACTGTCCTTAACTCAGGCCTTGACACTACTACTAACTCAGGCTGTGATACTGTCCCTAACTACGGCGCTGACAGTGTCCCTAACTAAGGGCCTGACTCTCCTCCTATCTCTGGTCCTGCCATTATACATAAAAAAGGCTCTGACCCTCGTCCTCATCGAGGGCCTTACACTGTCCCTCACTAAGGCCCTGACACTACTTCTGACTCAGAGCCACATTATACCTAACGTAGGCTCTGATGCTAACCCTAACTAAGGCCCTGACAGTGACACTAACTAAGGCCTTGATACTATTGCTACCTAAGGCCCCAGCCGTAGCCCGACCCCTAGCCCCAGCTCCAGACCTAGCCCAAGCCCCAGCCCCAGCCCCAGCCCTAGCCCCAGCGGCAGCCGCAGTCCCAGCCCTAGCCCCAACCCCACCCCCAGCCCGAGCCCCAGCCCCTGATGCTGATCCTATAGAGGCCCTTATGATCCTTCTAGGCGTTCGCCTGACAATGTGGTAACTAAGGCCTTGACACTATTTCTAACTAAGGCCCCAGGTCCAGCCGCAGCCGCAGCCCCAGCCCCTGATGCTGATCCAATAGAGGCCTTTATGCTCCTCCTAGGCCTTGCCCTGACACTGTCCTTAAGTACGGCCTTGACCCTATTCCTAACTAAGGGCCTAGCCCTAAAACTCGCCCCAGCCCTAGCCCCAGTCCCAACTCCAGCCCCAGCCCCAGCCCCAGCTCCAGCCCCAGCCCTAGCCCTAGCCCCAGACCCAGCCCTAGCCCCAGTCCCAGCCCTAGACCCAGCCCTAGCCCTAGCCCCAGACCCAGCCCTAGCCTTAGCCTCAGCCCCAGCTCTAGCCCCAGCCCCAGCCACAAACCTAGCCCTAGCCCTAGCCCCAGCCCTAGCCCAGCCCTAGCCCAGCCCCAGGCCCAACCCCAGCACCTGATGCTGATCCTACAGAGGCCCTTATGCTCCGCCTAGGCCTTGCCCTGACACTGTCCTTAACTCAGGCCTTGACACTACTACTAACTCAGGCCGTGATACTGACCCTAACTAAGGCCCTGAAAGTGTCCCTGTCTAAGGGACTGAATGTCCTCCTAACTCTGGCCCTGCCATTATACATAAAAAAAGCTCTGACGCTTGTCCTAACCGAGGCCCTGAGACTGTCCTTCACTAAGGCCCTAACACTACTTCTAACTCAGGCCCTGTCATTATACCTAACGAAAGCTCTGATGCTAACCGTAACTAAGGCCCTGACAGTGACACTAACTAAGGCCTTGACACTATTCCTAACTAAGGGCCTAGCCCTAGCCCTAGTCCCAGCCCCAGCCCCAAAGCCAGCCCCAGCCCCAGCCTCTTATGCTTATCCTCTAAAGGCCCTTATGCTACTCTTAGGCCTTTCCGTGACACTGTCCTTAACTCAGGCCTTGACACTACTACTAACTCAGGCCGTGATACTGTCCCTAAATACGGCCCAGACAGTGTCCCTAACTAAGGGCCTGACTCTCCTCCTAACTGTGTCCCTGCCATTATACATAAAAATGGCTCTGACGCTCGTCCTAATCGAGGGCCTGACACTGTCCCTCACTAAGGCCCTGACCCTACTTCTAACTCAGGGCCACATTATACCTAACGAAGGCTCTGATGCTAACCCTAACTATGGCCCTGACAGTGACCCTAACTAAGGCCTTGACACTATTCCTAACTAAGGGCCGAGCCCTAGCCCTAGCCCCAGCCCAAACCCCATCCCGAGCCCTAGCCCCAGGCCGAGCCCTAGCCCCACCCACAGCCCCAGGCCCAACCCCAGCCCCAGGCCCAACCCCAGCCCCTGATGCTGATCCTACAGAGGCCCTTATGCTCCGCCTAGGCCTTGCCCTGACACTGTCCTTAACTCAGGCCTTGACACTACTTCTAACTCAGGCCCTGTCATTATACCTAACGAAAGCTCTGATGCTAAACCTAACAAAGGCCCTGACAGTGACACTAACTAAGGCCTTGACAGTATTGCTAACTAAGGCCCCAGCCCTAGCCCGAACCCTAGCCCCAGCTCCAGCCCTAGCCCCAGCTCCAGCCCTAGCCCAAACCCCAGCCCCAGCCCTAGCCGCAGCCGCAGCCCCAGCCGTAGCCCCAAACCCAACTCAAGCTCCAGCCCCATCCCTAGCCCTAGCCCCTGATGCTGATCCTATAGAGGCCCTTATGATCCTCCTAGGCCTTCCCCTGACAATGTGGTAACTAAGGCCTTGACACTATTTCTAACTAAGGCCCCAGGTCCAGCCCCAGCCGCAGCCCCAGCCCCTGATGCTGATGCTATAGAGGCCTTTATGCTCCTCCTAGTCCTTACCCTGACACTGTCCTTAAGGAAGGCCTTGACCCTATTCCTAACTAAGGGCCTAGCCCGAGCCCCAGCCCTAGCTCCAGTCCCAGGCCCAGCCCCAGCCGCAGCCCCAGCCCCAAGCCCAGCCCGAGCCCTAGCCTCTGATGCTTATCCTACAAAGGCCCTTATGCTACTCCTAGGCCTTGCCCTGACACTGTCCTTAACTCAGGCCTTGACACTACTACTAACTCAGGCCGTGATACTGTCCCTCACTACGGCCCTGACAGTGTCCCTAACTAAGGGCCTGACTCTCCTCCTAACTGTGGCCCTGCCATTATACATAAAAAAGGCTCTGACGCTCGTCCTAATCGAGGGCCTGACACTGTCCCTCACTAAGGCCCTGACACTACTTCTAACTCAGGGCCACATTATACCTAACGAAGGCTCTGATGCTAACCCTAACTATGGCCCTGACAGTGACCCTAACTAAGGCCTTGACACTATTCCTAACTAAGGGCCGAGCCGTAGCCCTAGCCCTAGCCCCAGCCCCAGCCCTAGCCCCAGGCCCAGCCCTAGCCCTAGCCACAGCCACAGCCCCAGTCCTAGCCCCAGCCCAAGGCCCAACCCCAGCACCTGATGCTGATCCTACAGAGGCCCTTATGCTCCTCCTAGGCCTTGCCCTGACACTGTCCTTAAGGAAGGCCTTGACCCTATTCCTAACTAAGGGCCTAGCCCTAAACCTAGCCCCAGCCCCAGCCCCAGCCCCAGCCCCAGCCCCAGCCCCAGCCCCAGCCCCAGCCTTAGCCTTAGCCTCAGCCCCAGCTCCAGCCCCAGCCCCAGGCCTAACCCCAGCCCCTGATGCTGATCCTACAGAGGCCCTTATGCTGCGCCTAGGCCTTGCCCTGACACTGTCCTTAACTCAGGCCTTGACACTACTACTAACTCAGGCCCTGTCATTATACCTAACGAAAGCTCTGATGCTAAACCTAACTAAGGCCCTGACAGTGACACTAACTAAGGCCTTGACACTATTGCTAACTAAGGCCCCAGCCCTAGCCCGACCCCTAGCCCCAGCTCCAGCCCTAGCCCCAGCTCCAGCCCTAGCCCAAGCCCCAGCCCCAGCCCTAGCCTCCGCCGCAGCCCCAGCCGTAGCCCCAAACCCAACCCAAGCTCCAGCCCCATCCCTAGCCCTAGCCCCTGATGCTGATCCTATAGAGGCCCTTATGATCCTCCTAGGCCTTCCCCTGACAATGTGGTAACTAAGGCCTTGACACTATTTCTAACTAAGGCCCCAGGTCCAGCCCCAGCCGCAGCCCCAGCCCCTGATGCTGATCCTATAGAGGCCTTTATGCTCCTCCTAGTCCTTACCCTGACACTGTCCTTAAGGAAGGCCTTGACCCTATTCCTAACTAAGGGCCTAGCCCTAAACCTAGCCCCAGCCCCAGCCCCAGCCCTAGCCCCAGCCACAGGCACAGCCTTAGCCCTAGACCCAGCCCCAGCCCCAGCCCTAGCCCCAGCCCTAGCCCCAGCCCCAGGCCCAACCCCAGCCCCTGATGCTGATCCTACAGAGGCCCTTATGCTCCTCCTAGGCCTTGCCCTGATACTGTGCTTAACTCAGGCCTTGACACTACTACTAACTCAGGCCATGATACCGTCCCTAACTAAGGCCCTGACTGTGTCCCTATCTAAGGGTGTGAATCTCCTCCTAACTCTGGCCTTGCCATTATACATAAAACAAGCTCTGACGCTCGTGCTAACCGAGGCCCCGACACTGTCCCTCACTAAGGCCCTGTCACTACTTGTAACTCATGCCCTGACATTATACCTAACGTAGGCTCTGATGCTAACCCTAACTAAGGCCCTGACAGTGACACTAACTAAGGCCTTGACACTATTCCTAACTAAGGGCCTAGCCCGAGCCCCAGCCCTAGCTCCAGTCCCAGGCCCAGCCCCAGCCGCAGCCCCAGCCCCAATCCCAGCCCGAGCCCCAGCCTCTGATGCTTATCCTACAAAGGCCCTTATGCTACTCCTAGGCCTTGCCCTGACACTGTCCTTAACTCAGGCCTTGACACTACTACTAACTCAGGCCGTGATACTGTCCCTCACTACGGCCCTGACAGTGTCCCTAACTAAGGGCCTGACTCTCCTCCTAACTGTGGCCTTGCCATTATACATAAAAAAGGCTCTGACGCTCGTCCTAATCGAGGGCCTGACACTGTCCCTCACTAAGGCCCTGACACTACTTCTAACTCAGGGCCACATTATACCTAACGAAGGCTCTGATGCTCACCCTAACTATGGCCCTGACAGTGACCCTAAGTAAGGCCTTGACACTGTTCCTAACTAAGGGCCTAGCCCCAGCCCCAGCTCCAGCACAAGCCCCAGGCTCAGCCCTAGCCCTAGCCCCAGCCACAGCCCCAGTCCTAGCCCCTGCCCAAGGCCCAACCCCAGCACCTGATGCTGATCCTACAGAGGCCCTTATGGTCCTCCTAGGCCTTGCCCTGACACTGTCCTTAACTCAGGCCTTGACACTACTACTAACTCAGGCCGTGATACTGTCCCTAACTAAGGCCCTGACAGTGTCCCTGTCTAAGGGACTGCATGTCCTCCTAACTCTGGCCCTGCCATTATACATAAAAAAAGCTCTGAAGCTCATCCTAACCGAGGCCCAGAGAGTGTCCCTCACTAAGGCCCTGACACTACTTCTAACTCAGGGACACATTATACCTAATGAAGGCTCTGATGCTAACCCTAACTATGGCCCTGACAGTGACCCTAACTAAGGCCTTGACACTATTCCTAACTAAGGGCCGAGCCCTAGACCTAGCCCTAGCCCCAGCCCCAGCCCTAGCCCCAGGCCCAGCCCTAGCCCTAGCCACAGCCCCAGCCCCAGTCCTAGCCCCAGCCCAAGGCCCAACCCCAGCACCTGATGCTGATCCTACAGAGGCCCTTATGCTCCTCCTAGGCCTTGCCCTGACACTGTCCTTAACTCAGGCCTTCACACTACTACTAACTCAGGCCGTGATACTGTCCCTAACTAAGGCCCTGACAGTGTCCCTGAATAAGGGACTGAATATCCTCCAACTCTGGCCCTGCCATTATACATATAAAAATCTCTGACGCTCGTCCTAACTGAGGCCCTGAGACTGTCCCTCACTAAGGCCCTGACACTACTTCTAACTCAGGCCCTGTTATTATACCTAACGAAAGCTCTGATGCTAACCCTAACTAAGGCCCTGACAGTGACACTAACTAAGGCCTTGACACTATTCCTAACTAAGGGCCTAGCCCGAGCCCCAGCCCTAGCTCCAGTCCCAGGCCCAGCCCCAGCCGCAGCCCCAGCCCCAATCCCACCCCGAGCCCCAGCCTCTGATGCTTATCCTACAAAGGCCCTTATGCTACTCCTAGGCCTTGCCCTGACACTGTCCTTAACTCAGGCCTTGACACTACTACTAACTGAGGCCGTGATACTGTCCCTCACTACGGCCCTGACAGTGTCCCTAACTAAGGGCCTGACTCTCCTCCTAACTGTGTCCCTGCCATTATACATAAAAAAGGCTTTGACGCTCGTCCTAATCGAGGGCCTGACACTGTCCCTCACTAAGGCCCTGACACTACTTCTAACTCAGGGCCACATTATACCTAACGAAGGCTCTGATGCTAACCCTAACTATGGCCCTGACAGTGACCCTAACTAAGGCCTTGACACTATTCCTAACTAAGGGCCGAGCCCTAGCCCGAGCCCCAGCCCGAGCCCCAGCCCCAGCCCTAGCCCCAGCCCCAGCCCTAGCCCCAGGCCCAGCCCTAGCCCTAGCCCCAGCCACAGCCCCAGTCCTTGCCCCAGCCCAAGGCCCAACCCCAGCACCTGATGCTGATCCTACAGAGGCCCTTATGCTCCTCCTAGGCCTTGCCCTGACACTGTCCTCAACTCAGGCCTTGACACTACTACTAACTCAGGCCGTGATACTGTCCCTAACTAAGGCCCTGACAGTGTCCCTGTCTAAGGGACTGCATGTCCTCCTAACTCTGGCCCTGCCATTATACATAAAAAAAGCTCTGAAGCTCGTCCTAACCGAGGCCCAGAGAGTGTCCCTCACTAAGGCCCTGACACTACTACTAACTCAGGCCCTGTCATTATACCTAACGAAAGCTCTGTTGCTAAACCTAACTAAGGCCCTGACAGTGACACTAACTAAGGCCTTGACACTATTCCTAACTAAGGCCCAGCCCTAGCCCGACCCCTAGCCCCAGCCCCAGCCCTAGCCCCAGCCGCAGCCGCAGTCCCAGCCCTAGCCCCAGCCCCAGGCCCAGCCCCAGCTTCAGCCCTAGCCCCTGATGCTGATCCTATAGAGGCCCTTATGATCCTCCTAGGGCTTCCCCTGACAATGTGATAACTAAGGCCTTGACACTATTTCTAACTAAGGCCCCAGGTCCAGCCCCAGCCGCAGCCCCAGCCCCTGATGCTGATCCTATAGAGGCCTTTATCCTCCTCCTAGGCCTTGCCCTGACAGTGTCATTAAGTAAGGCCTTGACCCTATTCCTAACTAAGGGCCTAGCCCTAAACCTAGCCCCAGCCCCAACCCCAGCCCGAGCCCCAGCCTCTGATGCTTATCCTACAAAGGCCCTTATGCTACTCCTAGGCCTTGCCCTGACACTGTCCTTAACTCAGGCCTTGACACTACTACTAGCTCAGGCCATGATACCATCCCTAACTAAGGCCCTGACTGTGTCCCTATCTAAGGGTCTGATTCTCCTCCTAACTGTGGCCCTGCCATTATACATAAAAAAAGCTCTGAAGCTCGTCCTAACCGAGGCCCAGAGAGTGTCCCTCACTAAGGCCCTGTCACTACTTGTAACTCATGCCCTTACATTATACCTAACGTAGGCTCTGATGCTAACCCTAACTAAGGCCCTGACAGTGACACTAACTAAGGCCTTGATACTATTGCTACCTAAGGCCCCAGCCCTAGCCCGACCCCTAGCCCCAGCTCCAGCCCTAGCCCAAGCCCCAGCCCCAGCCCCAGCCCTAGCCCCAGCGGCAGCCGCAGTCCCAGCCCTAGCCCCAACCCCACCCCCAGCCCGAGCCCCAGCCCCTGATGCTGATCCTGTAGAGGCCCTTATGATCCTTCTAGGCGTTCGCCTGACAATGTGGTAACTAAGGCCTTGACACTATTTCTAACTAAGGCCCCAGGTCCAGCCCCAGCCGCAGCCCCAGCCCCTGATGCTGATCCTATAGAGGCCTTTATGCTCCTCCTAGGCCTTACCCTGACACTGTCCTTAAGTAAGGCCTTGACCCTATTCCTAACTAAGGGCCTAGCCCTAAACCTAGCCCCAGGCCCAGCCCCAGCCCTAGCCCCAGCCCTAGCCCCAGTCCCATCCCCAGCCCTAGCCCTAGCCCCAGACACAGCCCTAGCCTTAGCCTCAGCCTCAGCTCCAGCCCCAGCCCCAGCCCTAGCCACAGCCCCAGCCACAGCCCTAGCCCTGGCCCCAGCCCCAGCCCCAGCCCTAGCCCCAGCCCCAGGCCCAACCCCAGCCCCTGTTGCTGATCCTACAGAGACCCTTATGCTCCTCCTAGGCCTTGCCCTGACACTGTCCTTAACTCAGGCCTTGACACTACTACTAACTCAGGCCGTGATACTGTCCCTAACTAAGGCCCTGACAGTGTCCCTGAATAAGGGACTGAATGTCCTCCTAACTCTGGCCCTGCCATTATACATATAAAAAGCTCTGACGCTCGTCCTAACTGAGGCCCTGAGACTGTCCCTCACTAAGGCCCTGACACTACTTCTAACTCAGGCCCTGTTATTATACCTTACGAAAGCTCTGATGCTAACCCTAACTAAGGCCCTGACAGTGACACTAACTAAGGCCTTGACACTATTCCTAACTAAGGGCCTAGCCCGAGCCCCAGCCCTAGCTCCAGTCCCAGGCCCAGCCCCAGCCGCAGCCCCAGCCCCAAGCCCAGCCCGAGCCCCAGCCTCTGATGCTTATCCTACAAAGGCCCTTATGCTACTCCTAGGCCTTGCCCTGACACTGTCCTTAACTCAGGCCTTGACACTACTACTAACTCAGGCCGTGATACTGTCCCTCACTACGGCCCTGACAGTGTCCCTAACTAAGGGCCTGACTCTTCTCCTAACTGTGTCCCTGCCATTATACATAAAAAAGGCTCTGATGCTCGTCCTAATCGAGGGCCTGACACTGTCCCTCACTAAGGCCCTGACCCTACTTCTAACTCAGGGCCACATTATACCTAACGAAGGCTCTGATGCTAACCCTAACTATGGCCCTGACAGTGACCCTAACTAAGGCCTTGACACTATTCCTAACTAAGGGCCTAGCCCTAGCCCTAGTCCCAGCCCCAGCCCCAAAGCCAGCCCCAACCCCAGCCTCTTATGCTTATCCTCTAAAGGCCCTTATGCTACTCTTAGGCCTTTCCGTGACACTGTCCTTAACTCAGGCCTTGACACTACTACTAACTCAGGCCGTGATACTGTCCCTAACTAAGGCCTTGACAGTGTCCCTATCTAAGGGCCTGACTCTCCTCCTAACTCTGGCCTGGCCATTATACATAAAAAAGGCTCTGACGCTCGTCGTAATCGAGGGCCTGACACTGTCCCTCACTAAGGCCCTGACACTATTTCTAACTGAGGGTCACATTATACCTAACGAAGGCTCTGATGCTAACCCTAACTATGGCCCTGACAGTGACCCTAACTAAGGCCTTGACACTATTCCTAACTAAGGGCCGAGCCCTAGCCCTAGCCCCAGCCCCAGCCCCAGCCCCAGCACCAGGCCCAGCCCTAGCCCTAGCCCCAGCCACAGCCCCAGTCCTAGCCCCAGCCCCAGGCCCAACCCCAGCCCCTGATGCTGATCGTACAGAGACCCTTATGCTCCTCCTAGGCCTTGCCCTGACACTGTCCTTAACTCAGGCCTTGACACTACTACTAACTCAGGCCCTGTCATTATACGTAACGAAAGCTCTGATGCTAAACCTAACTAAGGCCCTGACAGTGACACTAACTAAGGCCTTGACAATATTCCTAAGGCCCCAGCCCTAGCCCGACCCCTAGCCCCAGCTCCAGCCCTAGCCCAAGCCCCAGCCCTAGCCCCAGCCGCAGCCGCAGTCCCAGCCCTAGCCCCAACACCAGCCCCAGCCCCAGCCCCAACCCCAGCCCCAGCCCCAGCCCCAGCCCTAGCCCCTGATGCTGATCCTATAGAGGCCCTTACGATCCTACTAGGCCTTCCCCTGACAATGTGGTAACTAAGGCCTTGACACTATTTCTAACTACGGCCCCAGGTCCAGCCCCAGCCGCAGCCCCAGCCCCTGATGCTGATCCTATAGAGGCCTTTATGCTCCTCCTAGGCCTTGCCCTGACACTGTCCTTAAGTACGTCCTTGACCCTATTCCTAACTAAGGGCCTAGCCCTAAAACTAGCCCCAGCCCTAGCCCCAGTCCCAAGTCCAGCCCCAGCCCCAGACCCAGCTCCAGCCCCAGCCCTAGCCCCAGCCCCAGACCCAGCCCTAGCCTTAGCCTCAGCCCCAGCTCCAGCCCCAGCCCCAGCCACAACCCTAGCCCTAGCCCTAGCCCCAGCCCCAGGCCCAACCCCAGCCCCTGATGCTGATCCTACAGAGGCCCTTATGCTCCACCTAGGCCTTGCCCTGACACTGTCCTTAACTCAGGCCTTGACACTACTACTAACTCAGGCCGTGATACTGACCCTAACTAAGGCCCTGACAGTGTCCCTGTCTAAGGGACTGAATGTCCTCCTATCTCTGGCCCTGACATTATACATAAAAAAAGCTCTGGGCCTCCCTGGTGGCGCAGTGGTTGAGAGTCCGCCTGCCGATGCAGGGGATACGGGTTCGTGCCCCGGTCTGGGAGGATCCCATATGCCGCGGAGCGGCTGGGCCCGTGAGCCATGGCTGCTGAGCCTGTGCATCCGGAGCCTGTGCTCCGCAACGGGAGAGGCCACAGCAGTGAGAGGCCCGCGTACCACAAAAAAAAAAAAAAAAAAAAAAAAAAAAAGCTCTGACGCTCGTCCTAACCGAGGCCCTGAGAGTGTCCTTCACTAAGGCCCTAACACTACTTCTAACTCAGGCCCTGTCATTATACCTAACGAAAGCTCTGATGCTAACCGTAACTAAGGCCCTGACAGTGACACTAACTAAGGCCTTGACACTATTCCTAACTAAGGGCCTAGCCCTAGCCCTAGTCCCAGCCCCAGCCCCAAAGCCAGCCCCAACCCCAGCCTCTTATGCTTATCCTCTAAAGGCCCTTATGCTACTCTTAGGCCTTTCCGTGACACTGTCCTTAACTCAGGCCTTGACACTACTACTAACTCAGGCCGTGATACTGTCCCTAAATACGGCCCAGACAGTGTCCCTAACTAAGGGCCTGACTCTCCTCCTAACTGTGTCCCTGCCATTATACATAAAAATGGCTCTGACGCTCGTCCTAATCGAGGGCCTGACACTGTCCCTCACTAAGGCCCTGACACTACTTCTAACTCAGGGCCACATTATACCTAACGAAGGCTCTGATGCTAACCCTAACTATGGCCCTGACAGTGACCCTAACTAAGGCCTTGACACTATTCCTAACTAAGGGCCTAGCCCCAGCCCCAGCTCCAGCGCAAGCCCCAGGCCCAGCCCTAGCCCTAGCCCCAGGCACAGCCCCAGTCCTAGCCCCAGCCCCAGGCCCAAACCCAGCCCCTGATACAGATCCTACAGAGGCCCTTATGGTCCTCCTAGGCCTTGCCCTGACACTGTCCTTAACTCAGGTCTTGACACTACTACTAACTCAGGCTGTGATACTGTCCCTAACTAAGGCCCTGAGAGTGACCCTAACTAAGGCCTTCACACTATTCGTAACTAAGGGTGTAGCCGTAGCCCTAGCCCTTTCCGCAGCCGCAGCCTCAGCCCCAGCCCACACCCCTGATCGTACAGAGGCCCTTATGCTCCTCCTAGGCCTTTCCCTGACACTGTCCTTAACTAAGGCCTTGACACTATTTCTAACTAAGGCCCCAGCGCCAGCCCCAGCGCAGCCCTAGCCCCAGCCCCAGCCCCAACCCCAGCCCCAGCCCCAGCCTCTGATGCTTATCCTACAAAGGCCCTTATGCTACTCCTAGGCCTTGCCCTGACACTGTCCTTAACTCAGGCCTTGACACTACTACTAACTCAGGCCGTGATACTGTCCCTAACTAAGGCCTTGACAGTGTCCCTATCTAAGGGCCTGACTCTCCTCCTAACTCTGGCCTGGCCATTATACATAAAAAAGGCTCTGACGCTCGTCCTAATCGAGGGCCTGACACTGTCCCTCACTAAGGCCCTGACACTACTTCTAACTCAGGGTCACATTATACCTAACGAAGGCTCTGATGCTAACCCTAACTATGGCCCTGACAGTGACCCTAACTAAGGCCTTGACACTATTCCTAACTAAGGGCCGAGCCCTAGCCCTAGCCCCAGCCCCAGCGTCACCCCCATCCCCAGCCCCAGCCCCAGCCCCTGATGCTGCTCCTATAGAGGCCTTTATGCTCCTCCTAGTCCTTGCCCTAACACTGTCCTGAAGTAAGGCATTGACCCTATTCCTAACTAAGGGCCTAGCCCTAAACCTAGCCCCAGCCCCAGTCCCAGCCCCATCCCCTGCCCCAGCCCCAGCCCCAGCCAGAGCCCCAGCCCCAGCACTAGCCCCAGACCCAGCCCTAGCCTTAGCCTCAGCCCCAGCTCCAGCCCCAGCCCCAGCCCTAGCCCCAGCCACAGGCACAGCCTTAGCCCTAGCCCCAGCCCCAGCCCCAGCCCCAGCCCTAGCCCCAGCCCCAGGCCCAATCCCAGCCCCTGATGCTGATCCTACAGAGGCCCTTATGCTCCTCCTAGGCCTTGCCCTGACACTGTGCTTAACTCAGGCCTTGACACTACTACTAACTCAGGCCATGATACCGTCCCTAACTAAGGCCCTGACTGTGTCCCTATCTAAGGGTCTGAATCTCCTCCTAACTCTGGCCTTGCCATTATACATAAAACAAGCTCTGACGCTCGTCCTAACCGAGGCCCCGACACTGTCCCTCACTAAGGCCCTGTCACTACTTGTAACTCATGCCCTGACATTATACCTAATGTAGGCTCTGATGCTAACCCTAACTAAGGCCCTGACAGTGACCCTAACTAAGGCCTTCACACTATTCGTAACTAAGGGTGTAGCCCTAGCCCTAGCCCTTTCCACAGCGCAGCCTCAGCCCCAGCCCACACCCCTGATCGTACAGAGGCCCTTATGCTCCTCCTAGGCCTTTCCCTGACACTGTCCTTAACTAAGGCCTTGACACTATTTCTAACTAAGGCCCCAGTGCCAGCCCCAGCGCAGCCCTAGCCCCAGACCCAGCCCCAACCCCAGCCCCAGCCCCAGCCTCTGATGCTTATCCTACAAAGGCCCTTATGCTACTCCTAGGCCTTGCCCTGACACTGTCCTTAACTCAGGCCTTGACACTACTACTAACTGAGGCCGTGATACTGTCCCTAACTAAGGCCCTGACAGTGTCCCTGTCTAAGGGACTGAATGTCCTCCTAACTCTTTCCCTGCCATTATACATAAAAAAGGCTCTGACGCTCCTCCTAACCGGCCCTGACACTGTCCGTCCCTAAGGCCATGACACTACTTCTAACTCAGGCCCTGACATTATACCTAACGAAGGCCATGAGGGTAACCCTAACTACGTCCCTGACAGTGATGCTAACTAAGGCCTTGTCACTATTCCTAAGTATGGCCCTAGCCCTAGCCCTAGCCCCAGTCCCAGATCAGCCCCAGCCCCAGCCCCATCCCTAGCCGCAGCCCCAGCCCCAGCCCCAGCCCTAGCCCCATCACTATCCCCAGCCCCAGCCCTAGCCCCAACCCCAGCCCCTGATCCTACAGAGGCCCTTATGCTCCTCCTAGGCCTCGCCCTGACACTGTCCTTAAGTAATGCCATGACATTACTACTAAGTCAGGCTGTGATACTGTCCGTAACTAAGGCCCTGACAGTGTCCCTAACTAATGGTCTGACTGTCTCCTAACTCTGGCCCTGCCATTATACATGAAAAAGGCTCTGGCACTCGTCCTAACTAAGGCCCTGACACTGTCCCTCACTAAGGCCCTGACACTACTTCTAACTCAGGCCCTGACATTATACCTAACGAAGGGTCTGATGCTAACCCTAACTAAGGCTCTGACAGTGACCCTAAGTAAGGCCTTGACACTATTCCTAACTAAGGGCCTAGCCTTAGCCCCAGCCCCAGCCTCAGCCTCAGCCTCAGCCGTAGCCCCAGCCCTAACCTCAGCCCCTGCCCCATCCCCAGCCCCAGCCCCTGATCCTACAGAGGCCTTTATGCTCCTCCTAAGTCTTGCCCTGACACTGTCCTTAACTAAGGCCTTGTTACTATTCCTAACTAAGACCCTAGCCCCAGCCCCAGCCCTAGCCCTAGCCCCAACCCGAGCCCCAGCCCCTGACCCAACCCGAGCCCCAGCCGCAGCCCCAGCCCAAGCCCCAGCCCCAGCCCCTGATGCTGATCCTACAGAGACCCTTATGCTCCTCCTAGGCCTTGCCCTGACACTGTCCTTAACTAAGGCCTTGACACTACTACAAACTGAGGCTGTAATATTGTCCCTAACTAAGGCCGTGACAGTGTCCCTAACTAAGGGCCTGACTCTCCTCCTAACTCTGGCTCTGCCATTTTACATAAAAAAGGCTCTGACGCTCGTCCTAAGAAGGCCCTCACACTGTCCCTCACTAAGTCCCTGACACTACTTCTAACTCAGGCCCTGACATTATACCTAACGAAGGCTGTGATGCTAACCCTAATTAAGGCCCTGACACTGACCCTAAGTAAGGCCTTGACTCTATTCCTAACTAAGGGCTTAGCCTTAGCCCCAGCCCCAGCCTCAGCCCCAGCCTCAGCCATAGCCCCAGCCCTAACCACAGCCCCTGCCCCATCCCCAGCCCCAGGCCCTGATGCTGATCCTACAGAGGCCTTTATGTTCCTCCTAGGTCTTGCCCTGACACTGTCCTTAACTAAGGCCTTGTCACTATTCCTAACTAAGGCCGTAGCCGTAGCCCTAGCCCTATACCCAGCCCCAGCCCCTGATCCTACAGAGGCCCTTATGCTCCTCCTAGGCCTCGCCCTGACACTGTCCTTAAGTAAGGCCTTGACATTACTACTAACTCAGGCTGTGATACTGTCCCTAACTAAGGCCCTGACAGTGTCCCTAACTAAGGGCCACTCTCCTCCTAACTGTGGCTCTGCCATTTTACATAAAAAAGTCTCTGACGCTCCTCCTAACAAGGCCCTCACACTGTCCGTCACCAAGGACAAGACACTACTTCTAACTCAGGCCCTGACATTATACCTAACGAAGGCTCTGATGCTAACCCTAATTAATGCCCTGAAAGTGACCCTAACTAAGGCCTTGAGACTATTCCTAACAAAGGACCTAGCCCCAGCCCCAGCCCCAGCCCCAGACTCAAACCCAGCCACAGACGCAGCCCCTGATGCTGATCCTAAAGAGGCCCTTATGTTCCTCCTAGGCCTTGCCCTGACAGTGTCTTTAACTAAGGTCTTGACACGACTACTAACTCAGGCCGTGATACTGTCCCTAACTAAGGCCCTGACAGTGTACCTAATGAAGGGCCTGATTATCCTCCCAACTCTGGCTCTGACATTATACATAAAAAAGGCTCTGGCAGTCATCGTAACCAAGGCCCTGACACTGTCCCTCACTAAGGCCCTGACACTACTTCTAACTCAGGCCCTGACATTATACCTAACGAAGGCTCTGAGGCTAACCCTAACTACGGCCCTGACAGTGATGCTACCTAAGGCCTTGTCACTATTCCTAAGTATGGCCCTAGCCCTAGCCCTAGTCCCAGCCCCAGCCCCAGACCCAGACCCAGACCCATCCCTAGCCCCAGCCCCAGCCCCAGCCCTAGCCCCATCACTATCCCCAGCCCCAGCCGCAGCCCCAGCCCCTGATGCTGATCCTATAGAGGCCTTTATGCTCCTCCTAGGCCTTACCCTGACACTGTCCTTAAGTAAGGCCTTGACCCTATTCCTAACTAAGGGCCTAGCCCTAAACCTAGCCCCAGCCCCAGCACCAGCCCTAGCCCCAGCCCTAGCCCCAGCCCCAGGCCCAAACCCAGCCCCTGATGCTGATCCTACAGAGGCCCTTATGCTCCTCCTAGGCTTTGCCCTGACACTGTGCTTAACTCAGGCCTTGACACTACTACTAACTCAGGCCATGATACCGTCCCTAACTAAGGCCCTGACTGTGTCCCTATCTAAGGGTGTGAATCTCCTCCTAACTCTGGCCTTGCCATTATACATAAAAAAAGCTCTGACGCTCGTCCTAACCGAGGCCCCGACACTGTCCCTCACTAAGGCCGTGTCACTACTTGTAACTCATGCCGTGACATTATACCTAACGTAGGCTCTGATGGTAACCCTAACTAAGGCCCTGACAGTGACACTAACTAAGGCCATGTCACTATTCCTAACTAAGGGCCTAGCCCGTGCCCCAGCCCTAGCTCCAGTCCCAGGCCCAGCCCCAGCCGCAGCCTCAGCCCCAATCCCAGCCCGAGCCCCAGCCTCTGTTGCTTATCCTACAAAGGCCCTTATGCTACTCCTAGGCCTTGCCCTGACACTGTCCTTAACTCAGGCCTTGACACTACTACTAACTCAGGCCGTGATACTGTCCCTCACTACGGCCCTGAGAGTGTCCCTAACTAAGGGCCTGACTCTCCTCCTAACTGTGTCCCTGCCATTATACATAAAAAAGGCTCTGACGCTCGTCCTAATCGAGGGCCTGACACTGTCCCTCACTAAGGCCCTGACCCTACTTCTAATTCAGGGCCACATTATACCTAACGAAGGCTCTGATGCTAACCCTAACTATGGCCCTGACAGTGACCCTAACTAAGGCCTTGACACTATTCCTAACTAAGGGCCGAGCCCTAGCCCTAGCCCCAGCCCCTGCCCCAGCCCCAGCCCTAGCCCCAGGCCCAGCCCTAGCCCCACCCACAGCCCCAGGCCCAACCCCAGCCCCAGGCCCAACCATAGCCCCTGATGCTCATCCTACAGAGGCCCTTATGGTCCTCCTAGGCCTTGCCCTGACACTGTCCTTAACTCAGGCCTTGACACTACTACTAACTCAGGCTCTGTCATTATAGCTAACGAAAGCTCTGATGCTAAACCTAACTAAGGCCCTGGCAGTGACACTAACTAAGGCCTTGACACTATTGCTAACTAAGGCCCCAGCCCTAGCCCGACCCCTAGCGCCAGCTCCAGCCCTAGCCCCAGCTCCAGCCCTAGCCCAAGCCCCAGCCCCAGCCCTAGCCTCAGCCGCAGCCCCAGCCCTAGCTCCAAACCCAACCCAAGCCCCAGCCCTAGCCCTAGCCCTAGCCCTAGCCCCTGATGCTGATACTATAGAGGCCCTTATGATCCTCCTAGGCCTTCCCCTGACAATGTGGTAACTAAGGCCTTGACACTGTTTCTAACTAAGGCCCCAGGTCCAGCTGCAGCCGCAGCCCCAGCCCCTGCCCCTGATGCTGATCCTATAGAGGCCTTTATCCTCCTCCTAGGCCTTGCCCTGACAGTGTCATTAAGGAAGGCCTTGACCCTATTCCTAACTAAGGGCCTAGCCCTAAACCTAGCCCCAGTCCCAACTCCAGCCCCAGCCCCAGACCCAGCTCCAGCCCCAGCCCTAGCCCTAGCCCCAGACCCAGCCCTAGCCCCAGTCCCAGCCCCAGACCCAGCCCTAGCCCTAGCCCCAGACCCAGCCCTAGCCCCAGTCCCAGCCCCAGACCCAGCCCTAGGCCCAGTCACAGCCCCAAACCCAGCCCCAGTCCTAGCCCCAGCCCAAGGCCCAACCCCAGCACCTGATGCTGATCCTACAGAGGCCCTTATGCTCCTCCCTGGCCTTGCCCTGACACTGTCCTCAACTCAGGCCTTGACACTACTACTAACTCAGGCCGTGATACTGTCCCTAACTAAGGCCCTGACAGTGTCCCTGTCTAAGGGACTGCATGTCCTCCTAACTCTGGCCCTGCCATTATACATAAAAAAAGCTCTGAAGCTCGTCCTAACCGAGGCCCAGAGAGTGTCCCTCACTAAGGCCCTGACACTACTACTAACTCAGGCCCTGTCATTATACCTAACGAAAGCTCTGTTGCTAAACCTAACTAAGGCCCTGACAGTGACACTAACTAAGGCCTTGACACTATTCCTAACTAAGGCCCAGCCCTAGCCCGACCCCTAGCCCCAGCCCCAGCCCTAGCCCCAGCCGCAGCCGCAGTCCCAGCCCTAGCCCCAGCCCCAGGCCCAGCCCCAGCTTCAGCCCTAGCCCCTGATGCTGATCCTATAGAGGCCCTTATGATCCTCCTAGGGCTTCCCCTGACAATGTGGTAACTAAGGCCTTGACACTATTTCTAACTAAGGCCCCAGGTCCAGCCCCAGCCGCAGCCCCAGCCCCTGATGCTGATCCTATAGAGGCCTTTATCCTCCTCCTAGGCCTTGCCCTGACAGTGTCATTAAGTAAGGCCTTGACCCTATTCCTAACTAAGGGCCTAGCCCTAAACCTAGCCCCAGCCCCAACCCCAGCCCGAGCCCCAGCCTCTGATGCTTATCCTACAAAGGCCCTTATGCTACTCCTAGGCCTTGCCCTGACACTGTCCTTAACTCAGGCCTTGACACTACTACTAACTCAGGCTGTGATACTGTCCCTCACTACGGCCCTGACAGTGTCCCTAACTAAGGGCCTGACACTCCTCCTAACTGTGTCCCTGCCATTATACATAAAAAAGGCTCTGACGCGCATCCTAATCGAGGGCCTGACACTGTCCCTCACTAAGGCCCTGACCCTACTTCTAACTCAGGGCCACATTATACCTAACGAAGGCTCTGATGCTAACCCTAACTATGGCCCTGACAGTGACCCTAACTAAGGCCTTGACACTATTCCTAACTAAGGGCCGAGCGCTAGCCCTAGCCCCAGCCCCAGCGTCAGCCCCATCCCCAGCCCCAGCCCTAGCCCCTGATGCTGCTCCTATAGAGGCCCTTATGATCCTCCTAGGCCTTCCCCTGACAATGTGGTAACTAAGGCCTTGACAGTATTTCTAACTAAGGCCCCAGGTCCAGCCCCAGCCGCAGCCCTAGCCCCTGATGCTGATCCGATAGAGGCCTTTATCTTCCTCCTAGGCCTTGCCCTGACAGTGTCATTAAGTAAGGCCTTGACCCTATTCCTAACTAAGGGCCTAGCCCTAAACCTAGCCCCAGCCGCAACCCCAGCCCGAGCCCCAGCCTCTGATGCTTATCCTACAAAGGCCGTTATGCTACTCCTAGGCCTTGCCCTGACACTGTCCTTAACTCAGGCCTTGACACTACTACTAACTCAGGCTGTGATACTGTCCCTCACTACGGCCCTGACAGTGTCCCTAACTAAGGGCCTGACTCTCCTCCTAACTGTGTCCCTGCCATTATACATAAAAAAGGCTCTGACGCTCGTCTTAATCGAGGGCCTGACACTGTCCCTCACTAAGGCCCTGACCCTACTTCTAACTCAGGGCCACATTATACCTAACGAAGACTCTGATGGTAACCCTAACTATGGCCCTGCCAGTGACCCTAACTAAGGCCTTGACACTATTCCTAACTAAGGGCCGAGCCCTAGCCCTAGCCCCAGCCCCAGCCCCAGCCCTAGCCCCAGGCCCACCCGTAGCCCCACCCACAGCCCCAGGCCCAACCCCAGCCCCAGGCCCAACCGCAGGCCCTGATGCTGATCCTACAGAGGCCCTTATGCTCCGCCTAGGCCTTGCCCTGACACTGTCCTTAACTCAGGCCTTGACACTACTACTAACTCAGGCCCTGTCATTATACCTAACGAAAGCTCTGATGCTAAACCTAACTAAGGCCCTGACAGTGACACTAACTAAGGCCTTGACAATATTCCTAACTAAGGCCCCAGCCCTAAACCGACCCCTAGCCCCCGCTCCAGCCCTAGCCGAAGCCCCAGCCCCAGCCCTAGCCCCAGCCGCAGCCGCAGTCCCAGCCCTAGCCCCAACCCCAGCCCCAGCCCCAGCCCCAGCCCTAGCCCCTGATGCTGATCCTATAGAGGCCTTTATGCTCCTCCTAGGCCTTGCCCTGACACTGTCCTTAAGGAAGGCCTTGACCCTATTCCTAACTAAGGGCCTAGCCCTAAACCTAGCCCCAGCCCCAGCCCCAGCCCCAGCCCCAGCCCTAGCCCCAGCCCTAGCCCCAGCCCTAGCCCCAGCCCTAGCCGCAGTCCCAGCCCCAGACCCAGCCCTAGCCTTAGCCTCAGCCCCAGCTCCAGCCCCAGCCCCAGCCACAACCCTAGCCCTAGCCCTAGCCCCAGCCCTAGCCCCAGCCCCAGCCCTAGCCCCAGCCCCAGGCCCAACCCCAGCCCCTGATGCTGATCCTACAGAGGCCCTTATGCTGCGCCTAGGCCTTGCCCTGACACTGTCCTTAACTCAGGCCTTGACACTACTACTAACTCAGACCGTGATACTGATCCTAACTAAGGCCCTGACAGTGTCCCTGTCTAAGGGACTGAATGTCCTCCTAACTCTGGCTCTGCCATTATACATAAAAAAAGCTCTGACGCTCGTCCTAACCGAGGCCCTGAGACTGTCCTTCACTAAGGCCCTAACACTACTTCTAACTCAGGCCCTGTCATTATACCTAACGAAAGCTCTGATGCTAACCGTAACTAAGGCCCTGACAGTGACACTAACTAAGGCCTTGACACTATTCCTAACTAAGGGCCTAGCCCTAGCCCTAGTCCCAGCCCCAACCCCAAAGCCAGCCCCAGCCCCAGCCTCTTATGCTTATCCTCTAAAGGCCCTTATGCTACTCTTAGGCCTTTCCGTGACACTGTCCTTAACTCAGGCCTTGACACTACTACTAACTCAGGCCGTGATACTGTCCCTAAATACGGCCCAGACAGTGTCCCTAACTAAGGGCCTGACTCTCCTCCTAACTGTGTCCCTGCCATTATACATAAAAATGGCTCTGACGCTCGTCCTAATCGAGGGCCTGACACTGTCCCTCACTAAGGCCCTGACACTACTTCTAACTCAGGGCCACATTATACCTAACGAAGGCTCTGATGCTAACCCTAACTATGGCCCTGACAGTGACCCTAAGTAAGGCCTTGACACTATTCCTAACTAAGGGCCTAGCCCCAGCCCCAGCTCCAGCCCAAGCCCCAGGCCCAGCCCTAGCCCTAGCCCCAGGCACAGCCCCAGTCCTAGCCCCAGCCCCAGGCCCAAACCCAGCCCCTGATGCTGATCCTACAGAGGCCCTTATGGTCCTCCTAGGCCTTGCCCTGACACTGTCCTCAACTCAGGTCTTGACACTACTACTAACTCAGGCCGTGATACTGTCCCTAACTAAGGCCCTGACAGTGACCCTAACTAAGGCCTTCACACTATTCGTAACTAAGGGTGTAGCCCTAGCCCTAGCCCTTTTCGCAGCCGCAGCCTCAGCCCCAGCCCACACCCCTGTTCGTACAGAGGCCCTTATGCTCCTCCTAGGCCTTTCCCTGACACTGTCCTTAACTAAGGCCTTGACACTATTTCTAACTAAGGCCCCAGCGCCAGCCCCAGCGCAGCCCTAGCCCCAGCCCCAGCCCCAACCCCAGCCCCAGCCCCAGCCTCTGATGCTTATCCTACAAAGGCCCTTATGCTACTCCTAGGCCTTGCCCTGACACTGTCCTTAACTCAGGCCTTGACACTACTACTAACTCAGGCCGTGATACTGTCCCTAACTAAGGCCTTGACAGTGTCCCTATCTAAGGGCCTGACTCTCCTCCTAACTCTGGCCTGGCCCTTATACCTAAAAAAGGCTCTGACGCTTGTCCTAATCGAGGGCCTGACAGTGTCCCTCACTCAGTCCCTGACACTACTTCTAACTCAGGGCCACATTATACCTAACAAAGGCTCTGATGCTAACCCTAACTATGGCCCTGACAGTGACCCTAACTAAGGCCTTGACACTATTCCTAACTAAGGGCCGAGCCCTAGCCCTAGCCCCAGCCCCAGCCCCAGCCCCAGCACCAGGCCCAGCCCTAGCCCTAGCCCCAGCCACAGCCCCAGTCCTAGCCCCAGCCCCAGGCCCAACCCCAGCACCTGATGCTGATCCTACAGAGGCCCTTATGCTCCTCCTAGGCCTTGCCCTGACACTGTCCTTAACTCAGGCCTTGACACTACCACTAACTCAGGCCCTGTCATTATACCTAACGAAAGCTCTGATGCTAAACCTAACTAAGGCCCTAACAGTGACACTAACTAAGGCCTTGACAATATTCCTAACTAAGGCTCCAGCCCTAGCCTGACCCGTAGCCCCAGCTCCAGCCCTAGCCCAAGCCCCAGCCCCAGCTCTAGCCCCAGCCGCAGCCGCAGTCCCAGCCCTAGCCCCAACCCCAGCCCCAACCCCAGCCCCAGCCCTAGCCCCTGATGCTGATCCTATAGAGGCCCTTACGATCCTCCTAGGCCTTCCCCTGACAATGTGGTAACTAAGGACTTGACACTATTTCTAACTAAGGCCCTAGCCCCAGCCCCAGCCCCAGCCCCAGCCCAAGCCCCAGCCCCAGCCCCAGCCCTAGCCCCAGTCCCAGCCCCAGCCCCAGACCCAGACCCAGACCCAGACACAGCAGTAGCCTCAGACCCAGCCCTAGTCTTAGCCTCAGCCCCAGCTCCAGCCCCAGCCCCAGCCCCAGACCCAGACCCAGACACAGCAGTAGCCTCAGACCCAGCCCTAGCCTTAGCCTCAGCCCCAGCTCCAGCCCCAGCCCCAGCCCCATCCCCAGCGTCAGCCGTAGCCCCAGCCCTAACCTCAGCCCCTGCCCCATACCCAGCCCCAGCCCCAGCTCCATCCCCTGATCCTACAGAGGCCTTTATGGTCCTCCTAGGTCTTGCCCTGACACTGTCCTTAACTAAGGCCTTGATACTATTCCTAACTAAGGCCATAGCCGTAGCCCTAGCCGTAGCCCTAGCCCCAGGCCCGGCCCCTGATCCTACAGAAGCCCTTATGCTCCTCCTAGGCCTCGCCCTGACACTGTCCTTAAGTAAGGCCTTGACATTACTACTATCTCAGGCTGTGATACTGTCCGTAACTAAGGCCCTGACAGTGTCCCTAACTAAGGGCCTGACTGTCCTCCTGACTCTGGCCCTGCCATTATACATAAGAAAGGCTCTGGCACTCGTCCTAACCAAGGCCCTGACACTGTCCGTCACTAAGGCCCTGACACTACTTCTAACTCAGGCCATGACATTATACCTAACGAAGGGTCTGATGCTAACCCTAGGTAAGGCTGTGACAGTGACTCTCACTAAGGCCTTGACACTATTCCTAACTAAGGCCCTAGCCCCAGCCCCAGCCCTAGCCCTAGCCCCAACCCGAGGCCCCGCCCCTGACCCAACCCGAGCCCCAGCCGCAGCCCCAGCCCAAGCCCCAGCCCCAGCCCCTGATGCTGATCCTACAGAGACCCTTATGCTCCTCCTAGGCCTTGCCCTGACACTGTCTTTAACTAAGGCTTTGACACTACTACAAACTGAGGCTGTAATTTTGTCCCTAACTAAGGCCCTGACAGTGTCCCTAACTAAGGGTCTGACTCTCCTCCTAACTCTGGACCTGCCGTTATACATAACAAAGGCTTTGACGCTCGTCCTAACCAAGGCCCAGACACTGTCCTTCACTAAGGCCCTGACACTACTTCTAACTCAGGCCTGACATTATACCTAACGAAGGCTCTGATGCTAACCCTAACGAACGCCCTGACAGTTTCCCTAAATAAGGCCTTGACACTATTCCTAACTAAGGGCCTAGCCTTAGCCCCGGCCCCATCCTCAGCCCCAGCCTCAGCCCTATCCCCATCCCTAGCCCTAGCCCCTGCCCCATACCCAGCCCCAGGCCCTGATGCTGATCCTTCAGACGCCTTTATGCTCCTCCTAGGTCTTGCCCTGACACTGTCCTTAAATAAGGCCTTGTCACTATTCCTAACTAAGCCCGTTGCCCTAGCCCTAGCCCTATCCCCAGCCCCAGACCCTGATCCTACAGAGGCCCTTATGCTCCTCTAGGCTTCGCCCTGACACTGCCCTTGAGTAAGGACTTGACATTACTACTAAGTTAGGCTGTGATACTGTCCTTAACTAAGGCCCTGAGAGTGTCCCTAACTAAGGGCCTGACTGTCCCCCTAACTCTGGCCCTGCCATTATACATAAAAAAGGCTCTGACGCTCCTCCTAACCAAGGCCCTGACAGTGTCCCTCACTAAGGCCGTGACACTACTTCTAACTCAGGCCCTGACATTATACGTAACGAAGGCTCTGATGCCAATACTAACTAAGGCCCTGACAGTGACACTAACTAAGGCCTTGACACTATTCCTAACTATGGCTCTAGCCCTAGCCCAAGCTCCAGCCCCAGGCCAAGCCCCAGCCCCAGCCCCAGCCACTGATGCTGATCCTACAGAGGCCCTTTTTTCTCCTCCTAGGCCTTGCCCTGACAGTGTGTTTAACTAAGGCCTTGAGACTACTACTAACTCAGGCCGTGATACTGTCCCTAACTAAGGCCCTGACACTACTTCTAACTCAGGCCGTGACATTATACCTAACGAAGGCTCTGATGCTAACCGTAACTAAGGCCCTGACAGTGACCCTAACTAAGGCCTTGAGACTATTCCTAACTAAGGGCCTAGCCCTAGCCCCAGCATTAGCCCTAACCCCAACCCGAGCCCCAGCCCCAGCCCCAGCCCCAGCACTAGCCCCAGCACTAGCCCCAGCCCCAGCCCCAGCCCCATCCCCAGACCCAGCCTCAGCCTCAGCCCCTGATGCTAATCCTACAGAGGCCCTTATGCTCCTCCTAGGCCTTGCCCGGACAGTGTCTTTAACTAAGGCCTTCACAGTACTACTAACTTAGGCCGTGATACTGTCCCTAACTAAGGCCCTGACAGTGTACCTAACTAAGGGCCTGACTATCCTCCCAACTCTGGCCCTGACATTATACATAAAAAAGGCTCTGACGCTCGTCCTAACCAAGGCCCTGACACTGTCCCTCACTAAGGCCCTGACACTACTTCTAACTCAGTCCCTGACATTATACCAAATGAAGGCTGTGATGCTGACCCTAACTAAGGCCCTGACACTGACACTAACTAAGGCCTTGACACTATTCCTAACTAAGGGCCTAGTCCTGGCTCTAGCCATAGCCCCAGCCCCAGCCCCAGCCCCAGCCCCAGCACCAGCCCCATCCGTAGCCCCAGCCCAAGCCCCAGCCCCAGCCCTAGCCCCAGCCCCAGCCCCAGCCCCAGCCCCAGCCCCAGCCCCAGCCCCATCCGTAGCCCCAGCCCAAGCCCGAGCCCAAGCCCGAGCCCTAGCCCCAGCCCCAGCCCCAGCCCTAGGCCTAGCCGCATCACTATCCCCAGCCCCAGCCCTAGCCCCAGCCCGAGCCGCAGCCCCAGAGCCAGCCCCTGCCACAGATTCTAATCCTACAGAGGCCCACATGCTCCTCCTTGGTCTTGCCGTGACACTGTCCTTAACTAAGGTCCTGACACTACTACTTACTTAGGCCGTGATACTGTCCCTAACTAAGGCCCTGACAGTGTCCCTAACTAAGGGCTTGACTCTCCTCCTAACTGTGGCTCTGCCATTTTACATAAAAAAGGCTCTGACGCTCGTCCTAACCAAGGCCCTGACACTGTCCCTCACTAAGGCCCTGACACTACTTCTAACTCAGTCCCTGACATTATACCAAATGAAGGCTCTGATGCTAACCCTAATTAACGCCCTGAAAGTGACCCTAACTAAGGCCTTGAGACTATTCCTAACAAAGGGCCTAGCCCCAGCCCCAGCCCCAGACTCAGACCCAGCCACAGACGCAGCCCCTGATGTTGATCCTAAAGAGGCCCTTATGTTCCTCCTAGGCCTTGCCCTGACAGTGTCTTTAACTAAGGCCTTCACAGTACTACTAACTTAGGCCGTGATACTGTCCCTAACTAAGGCCCTGACAGTGTACCTAACTAAGGGCCTGATTATCCTCCCAACTCTGGCTCTGACATTATACATAGAAAAGGCTCTGGCAGTCATCGTAACCAAGGCCCTGACACTGTCCCTCACTAAGGCCCTGACACTACTTCTAACTCAGGCCCTGACGTTATACGTAACGAAGGCTCTGAGGCTAACCCTAACTACGGCCCTGACAGTGATGCTAACTAACGCCTTGTCACTATTCCTAAGTATGGCCCTAGCCCTAGCCCTAGCCCCAGCCCCAGCCCCAGCCCCAGCCCCAGCCCCAGCCCCATCCGTAGCCCCAGCCCCAGCCCCAGCCCCAGCCCCAGCCCCAGCCCCATCCGTAGCCCCAGCCCCAGCCCCAGCCCCAGCCCCAGCCCCATCACTATCCCCAGTCCCAGCCCTAGACCCAGCCCCAGCCCCTGATCCTACAGAGGCCCTTATGCTCCTCCTAGGCCTCGCACTGACACTGTCCTTAAGTAAGGCCGTGACATTTCTACTAAGTCAGGCTGTGATACTGTCCGTAACTAAGGCCCTGACAGTGTCCCTAACTAAGGGCCTGACTGTGTCCTAACTCTGGCCCTGCCATTATACATGAAAAAGGCTCTGGCACTCGTCCTAACTAAGGCCCTTTCACTGTCCCTCACTAAGGCCCTGACACTACTTCTAACTCAGGCCCTGACATTATACCTAACGAAGGGTGTGATGCTAACCCTAACTAAGGCTCTGACAGTGACGCTAAGTAAGGCCTTGACACTATTCCTAACTAAGGGCCTAGCCTTAGCCCCAGACCCAGCCTCAGCCTCAGCCTCAGCCGTAGCCCCAGCCCTAACCTCAGCCCCTGCCCCAGCCCCAGCCCCAGCCCCAGCCCCTGATCCTACAGAGGCCTTTGTGCTCCTCCTAGGTCTTGCCCTGACACTGTCCTTAACTAAGGCCTTGACACTATTCCTAACTAAGGGCCCAGCCCTAGCCCCAGCCCCAGCCCCAGCCCCAGTCCTAGTCCCAGCCCCAGGCCCAAACCCAGCCCCTGATGCTGATCCTACAGAGGCCCTTATGCTCTTCCTAGGCCTTTCCCTGACATTGTCCTTAAGTAAGGCCTTGACTCTATTTCTAACTAAGGCCCCAGCCCCAGCACCACCCCCAGCACAGGCCCAGCCCCAGTCCCAGCCCCAGCCCCAGCCCCAGCCCCAGCCAGAGCCCCAGCCCCAGCACTAGCCCCAGCCCCAGCCCTAGCCTTAGCCTCAGCCCCAGCTCCAGCCCCAGACCCAGCCCTAGCCCCAGCCCCAGCCCCAGCCCTAGCCCCAGCCCCAGGCCCACCCCCAGCCCCTGATGCTGATCCTACAGAGGCCCTTATGCTCCTCCTAGGCCTTTCCCTGACACTGTCCTTAACTAAGGCCTTGACACTATTTCTAACTAAGGCCCCAGCGCCAGCCCCAGCGTAGCCCTAGCCCCAGCCCCAGCCCCAACCCCAGCCCCAGCCCCAGCCTCTGATGCTTATCCTACAAAGGCCCTTATGCTACTCCTAGGCCTTGCCCTGACACTGTCCTTAACTCAGGCCTTGACACTACTACTAACTCAGGCCGTGATACTGTCCCTAACTAAGGCCTTGACAGTGTCCCTATCTAAGGGCCTGACTCTCCTCCTAACTCTGGCCTGGCCATTATACATAAAAAAGGCTCTGACGCTCGTCCTAATCGAGGGCCTGACACTGTCCCTCACTAAGGCCCTGACACTACTTCTAACTCAGGGCCACAGTATACCTAACAAAGGCTCTGATGCTAACCCTAACTATGGCCCTGACAGTGACCCTAACTAAGGTCTTGACACTATTCCTAACTAAGGGCCGAGCCCTAGCCCTAGCCCCAGCCTCAGCCCCAGCCCCAGCCCTAGCCCCTGATGCTGATCCTATAGAGGCCCTTACGATCATCCTAGGCCTTCCCCTGACAATGTGGTAACTAAGGCCTTGACACTATTTCAAACTAAGGCCCCAGGTCCAGCCCCAGCCGCAGCCCCAGCCCCTGATGCTGATCCTATAGAGGCCTTTATGCTCCTCCTAGTCCTCGCCCTGTCACTGTCCTTAAGTAAGGCCTTGACCCTATTCCTAACTAAGGGCCTAGCCCTAAACCTAGCCCCAGCCCCAGCCCCAGCCCTAGCCCCAGCCCCAGCCCCAGTCCCAGCCCCATCCCCAGCCCCAGCCCCAGCCCCAGCCAGAGCCCCAGCCCCAGCACTAGCCCCAGACCCAGCCCTAGCCTTAGCCTCAGCCCCAGCTCCAGCCCCAGCCCCAGCCCTAGCCCCAGCCACAGGCACAGCCTTAGCCCTAGCCCCAGCCCCAGCCCCAGTCCTAGCCCCAGCCCCAGGCCCAACCCCAGCCCCTGATGCTGATCCTACAGAGGCCCTTATGCTCCTCCTAGGCCTTGCCCTGACACTGTCCTTAACTCACGCCTTGACACTACTACTAACTCAGGCCATGATACCGTCCCTAACTAAGGCCCTGACTGTGTCCCTATCTAAGGGTCTGAATCTCCTCCTAACTCTGGCCTTGCCATTATACATAAAACAAGCTCTGACGCTCGTCCTAACCGAGGCCCCGACACTGTCCCTCACTAAGGCCCTGTCACTACTTGTAACTCATGCCCTGACATTATACCTAATGTAGGCTCTGATGCTAACCCTAACTAAGGCCCTGACAGTGACCCTAACTAAGGCCTTCACACTATTCGTAACTAAGGGTGTAGCCCTAGCCCTAGCCCTTTCCACAGCGCAGCCTCAGCCCCAGCCCACACCCCTGATCGTACAGAGGCCCTTATGCTCCTCCTAGGCCTTTCCCTGACACTGTCCTTAACTAAGGCCTTGACACTATTTCTAACTAAGGCCCCAGTGCCAGCCCCAGCGCAGCCCTAGCCCCAGACCCAGCCCCAACCCCAGCCCCAGCCCCAGCCTCTGATGCTTATCCTACAAAGGCCCTTATGCTACTCCTAGGCCTTGCCCTGACACTGTCCTTAACTCAGGCCTTGACACTACTACTAACTGAGGCCGTGATACTGTCCCTAACTAAGGCCCTGACAGTGTCCCTGTCTAAGGGACTGAATGTCCTCCTAACTCTTTCCCTGCCATTATACATAAAAAAGGCTCTGACGCTCCTCCTAACCGGCCCTGACACTGTCCGTCCCTAAGGCCATGACACTACTTCTAACTCAGGCCCTGACATTATACCTAACGAAGGCCATGAGGGTAACCCTAACTACGTCCCTGACAGTGATGCTAACTAAGGCCTTGTCACTATTCCTAAGTATGGCCCTAGCCCTAGCCCTAGCCCCAGTCCCAGATCAGCCCCAGTCCCAGCCCCATCCCTAGCCGCAGCCCCAGCCCCAGCCCCAGCCCTAGCCCCATCACTATCCCCAGCCCCAGCCCTAGCCCCAACCCCAGCCCCTGATCCTACAGAGGCCCTTATGCTCCTCCTAGGCCTCGCCCTGACACTGTCCTTAAGTAATGCCATGACATTACTACTAAGTCAGGCTGTGATACTGTCCGTAACTAAGGCCCTGACAGTGTCCCTAACTAATGGTCTGACTGTCTCCTAACTCTGGCCCTGCCATTATACATGAAAAAGGCTCTGGCACTCGTCCTAACTAAGGCCCTGACACTGTCCCTCACTAAGGCCCTGACACTACTTCTAACTCAGGCCCTGACATTATACCTAACGAAGGGTCTGATGCTAACCCTAACTAAGGCTCTGACAGTGACCCTAAGTAAGGCCTTGACACTATTCCTAACTAAGGGCCTAGCCTTAGCCCCAGCCCCAGCCTCAGCCTCAGCCTCAGCCGTAGCCCCAGCCCTAACCTCAGCCCCTGCCCCATCCCCAGCCCCAGCCCCTGATCCTACAGAGGCCTTTATGCTCCTCCTAAGTCTTGCCCTGACACTGTCCTTAACTAAGGCCTTGTTACTATTCCTAACTAAGACCCTAGCCCCAGCCCCAGCCCTAGCCCTAGCCCCAACCCGAGCCCCAGCCCCTGACCCAACCCGAGCCCCAGCCGCAGCCCCAGCCCAAGCCCCAGCCCCTGATGCTGATCCTACAGAGACCCTTATGCTCCTCCTAGGCCTTGCCCTGACACTGTCCTTAACTAAGGCCTTGACACTACTACAAACTGAGGCTGTAATATTGTCCCTAACTAAGGCCGTGACAGTGTCCCTAACTAAGGGCCTGACTCTCCTCCTAACTCTGGCTCTGCCATTTTACATAAAAAAGGCTCTGACGCTCGTCCTAAGAAGGCCCTCACACTGTCCCTCACTAAGTCCCTGACACTACTTCTAACTCAGGCCCTGACATTATACCTAACGAAGGCTGTGATGCTAACCCTAATTAAGGCCCTGACACTGACCCTAAGTAAGGCCTTGACTCTATTCCTAACTAAGGGCTTACCCTTAGCCCCAGCCCCAGCCTCAGCCCCAGCCTCAGCCATAGCCCCAGCCCTAACCACAGCCCCTGCCCAATCCCCAGCCCCAGGCCCTGATGCTGATCCTACAGAGGCCTTTATGTTCCTCCTAGGTCTTGCCCTGACACTGTCCTTAACTAAGGCCTTGTCACTATTCCTAACTAAGGCCGTAGCCGTAGCCCTAGCCCTATACCCAGCCCCAGCCCCTGATCCTACAGAGGCCCTTATGCTCCTCCTAGGCCTCGCCCTGACACTGTCCTTAAGTAAGGCCTTGACATTACTACTAACTCAGGCTGTGATACTGTCCCTAACTAAGGCCCTGACAGTGTCCCTAAGGGCCACTCTCCTCCTAACTGTGGCTCTGCCATTTTACATAAAAAAGTCTCTGACGCTCCTCCTAACAAGGCCCTCACACTGTCCGTCACCAAGGACAAGACACTACTTCTAACTCAGGCCCTGACATTATACCTAACGAAGGCTCTGATGCTAACCCTAATTAATGCCCTGAAAGTGACCCTAACTAAGGCCTTGAGACTATTCCTAACAAAGGACCTAGCCCCAGCCCCAGCCCCAGACTCAAACCCAGCCACAGACGCAGCCCCTGATGCTGATCCTAAAGAGGCCCTTATGTTCCTCCTAGGCCTTGCCCTGACAGTGTCTTTAACTAAGGTCTTGACACGACTACTAACTCAGGCCGTGATACTGTCCCTAACTAAGGCCCTGACAGTGTACCTAACGAAGGGCCTGATTATCCTCCCAACTCTGGCTCTGACATTATACATAAAAAAGGCTCTGGCAGTCATCGTAACCAAGGCCCTGACACTGTCCCTCACTAAGGCCCTGACACTACTTCTAACTCAGGCCCTGACATTATACCTAACGAAGGCTCTGAGGCTAACCCTAACTACGGCCCTGACAGTGATGCTACCTAAGGCCTTGTCACTATTCCTAAGTATGGCCCTAGCCCTAGCCCTAGTCCCAGCCCCAGCCCCAGACCCAGACCCAGACCCATCCCTAGCCCCAGCCCCAGCCCCAGCCCTAGCCCCATCACTATCCCCAGCCCCAGCCCTAGCCCCAGCCCCTGATCCTACAGAGGCCCTTATGCTCCTCCTAGGTCTCGCTCTGACACTGTCCTTAAGTAACGCCGTGACATTACTACTAAGTCAAGCTGTGATACTGTCCGTAACTAAGGCCCTGACAGTGTCCCAAAGTAAGGGCCTGACTGTCTCCTAACTCTGGCCCTGCCATTATACATGAAAAAGGCTCTGGCACTCGTCCTAACTAAGGCCCTGACACTGTCCCTCACTAAGGCCCTGACACTACTTCTAACTCAGGCCCTGACATTATACCTAACGAAGGGTCTGATGCTAACCCTAACTAAGGCTCTGACAGTGACCCTAAGTAAGGTCTTGACACTATTCCTAACTAAGGGCCTAGCCTTAGCCCCAGCCCCAGCCTCAGCCCCAGCCTCAGCCGTAGCCCCATACCTAACCTCAGCCCCTGCCCCAGCCCCAGCCCCTGATCCTACAGAGGCCTTTATGCTCCTCCTAAGTCTTGCCCTGACACTGTCCTTAACTAAGGCCTTGTTACTATTCCTAACTAAGGCCGTAGCCCTAGCTCTAGCCCTAGCCCTAGCCCTAGCCCTAGCCCCAGCCCCAGCCCCGGCCCCTGATCCTACAGAGGCCCTTATGCTCCTCCTAGGCCTAGCCCTGACACTGTCCTTAAGTAAGGCCTTGACATTACTACTATCTCAGGCTGTGATACTGTCCGTAACTAAGGCCCTGACAGTGTCCCTAACTAAGGGCCTGACTGTCCTCCTAACTCTGGCCCTGCCATTATACATAAAAAAGGCTCTGGCGCTCTTCCTAGCCAAGGCCCTGACACTGTCCCTCACTAAGGCCCTGACACTACTTCTAACTCAGGCCCTGACGTTATACCTAACGAAGGGTCTGATGCTAACCCTAAGTAAGGCTGTGACAGTGACTAAGGCCTTGACACTATTCCTAACTAAGACCCTAGCCCCAGCCCCAGCCCTAGCCCTAGCCCCAACCCGAGCCCCAGCCGCAGCCCCAGCCCAAGCCCCAGCCCCGGCCCCGGCCCCAGCCCCAGCCCCTGATGCTGATCCTACAGAGACCCTAATGCTCCTCCTAGGCCTTGCCCTGACACTGTCCTTAACTAAGGCCTTGACACTACTACAAACTGAGGCTGTAATATTGTCCCTAACTAAGGCCCTGACAGTGTCCCTAACTAAGGGCCTGACTCTCCTCCTAACTCTGGCTCTGCCATTTTACATAAAAAAGGCTCTGACGCTCGTCCTAAGAAGGCCCTCACACTGTCCCTCACTAAGTTCCTGACACTACTTCTAACTCAAGCCCTGACATTATACCTAACGAAGGCTGTGATGCTAACCCTAATTAAGGCCCTGACACTGACACTAACTAAGGCCTTGACACTATTCCAAACTAAGGGCCTAGTCCTAGCCCTAGCCCTAGCCCTAGCCCTAGCCTCAGCTCCAGCCCCAGCCCCAGGCCCAGCCCCAGGCCTAGCCGCATCACTATCCCCAGCCCCAGCCGTAGACCCATCAATATCCCCAGCCCCAGCCCCGGCCCCAGCCTCAGCCCCAGGCCCTGATGCTGATCGTACAGAGGCCTTTATGCTCCTCCTAGGTATTGCCCTGACACTGTCCTTAACTAAGGCCTTGTCACTATTCCTAACTAAGGCTGTAGCCCTAGCCCTAGCTCAATCCCCAGCCCCAGACCCTGATCCTACAGAGGCCTTTATGCTCCTCTAGGTCTCACCCTGACACTGTCCTTGAGTAAGGCCTTGACATTACTACTAAGTTAGGCTGTGATACTGTCCGTAACTAAGGCCTTGAGAGTGTCCCTAACTAAGGGCCTGACTGTCCACCTAACTCTGGCCCTGCCATTATACATAAAAAAGGCTCTGACGCTCCTCCTAACCAAGGCCCTGACACTGTCCCTCACTAAGCCCTGACACTACTTCTAACTCAGGCCCTGACATTATACGTAACGAAGGCTCTGATGCCAACACTAACTAAGGCCCTGACAGTGACACTAACTAAGGCCTTGACACTATTCCAAACTAAGGGCCTAGTCATAGCCCTAGCCCTAGCCCCAGCCCCAGCTCCAGCCCCAGCCCCAGCTTCAGCCCCAGCCCCAGCTCCAGCCCCAGCCCCAGCCCCAGCTCCAGCCCCAGCCCCAGCCCCAGCCCCAGCCCCAGGCCCAGCCCCAGGCATAGCCGCATCACTGTCCCCAGCCCCAGCCCTAGCCCCAGCCTGAGCCCCAGGCCCAGAGCCAGCCCCTGCCACTGATGCTAATCCTACAGAGGCCCTGATGCTCCTCCTAGGTTTTGCCGTGACACTGTCCTTAACTAAGGCCCTGACACTACTACTGACTCAGGCCGTGATACTGTCCCTAACTGAGGCCCTGACAGTGTACCTAACGAAGGGCCTGACTATCCTCCCAACTCTGGCCCTGACATTATACATAAAAAAGGCTCTGACGCTCGTCCTAACCAAGGCCCTGACACCGTCCCTCACTAAGGCCCTGACACTACTTCTAACTCAGGCCCTGACATTATACCAAATGAAGGCTGTGATGCTGACCCTAACTAAGGCCCTGACACTGACACTAACTAAGGCCTTGACACTATTCCTAACTAAGGGCCTAGTCCTAGCCCTAGCCCTAGCCCTAGCCCCAGCCCCAGGCCCAGCCCCAGCCCCAGCCCCAGCCCCAGCCCCAGCCCCAGCCCCAGCACCAGCCTTAGCCCCATCAATATCCCCAGCCCCAGCCCCAGCCCCAGACCCAGACCCAGCCACAGATCCAGCCCCTGATGCTGATCCTAAAGAGGCCCTTATGTTCCTCCTAGGCCTTGCCCTGACAGTGTCTTTAACTAAGGTCTTGACACGACTACTAACTCAGGCTGTGATACTGTCCCTAACTAAGACCCTGAAAGTGTCCTTAACTAAGGGCCTGACTCTCCTCCTAACACTTTCCCTGCCATTATTCATAAAAAAGGCTCTGACGCTCGTCCTAACAAAGGCCCTGACACTGTCCCTCACTTAAGGCCCTGACACTACTTCTAACTCAAGCCCTGACATTATACCTAACGAAGGCTATGATGCCAACCCTAACTAAGGCCCTGACAGTGACCCTAACTAAGGCCTTGACACTATTCCTAAATATGGCCCTAGCCCTAACCCTAGCCCTAGCCCCAGCCCCAGACCCAGGCCCAGCCCCATCCCCATCCCTAGCCCCAGCCGCAGCCCCAGCCCCATCCCTAGCCCCAGCCCCAGCCCCAGCCCCATCCCGAGCCCCATCCCCAGCCCCATCCGTAGCCCCAGCCCAAGCCCGAGCCCTAGCCCCAGCCCCAGCCCCAGCCCCAGCCCGAGGCCTAGCCGCATCACTATCCCCAGCCCCAGCCCTAGCCCCAGCCCGAGCCGCAGCCCCAGAGCCAGCCCCTGCCACAGATACTAATTCTACAGAGGCCCATATGCTCCTCCTTGGTCTTGCCGTGACACTGTCCTTAACTAAGGCCCTGACAGTGTACCTAACTAATGGCCTGACTCTCGTCCTAACTGTGGCTCTGCCATTTCACATAAAAAAGGCTCTGACGCTCCTCCTAACAAGGCCCTCACACCGTCCGTCACTAAGGCCATGACACTACTTCTAACTCGGGCCCTGACATTATACCTAACGAAGGCTCTGATGCTAACCCTAATTAACGCCCTGAAAGTGACCCTAACTAAGGCCTTGAGACTATTCCTAACAAAGGGCCTAGCCCCAGCGCCAGGCCCAGCCCCAGACTCAGACCCAGCCCCAGACGCAGCCCCTGATGCTGATCCTAAAGAGGCCCTTATGTTCCTCCTAGGCCTTGCCCTGACTGTGTCTTTAATCAAGGTCTTGACACGACTACTAACTCAGGCCGTGATACTGTCCCTAACTAAGGCCCTGACAGTGTACCTAACTAAGGGCCTGATTATCCTCCCAACTCTGGCTCTGACATTATACATAAAATAGGCTCTGGCACTCGTCCTAACCAAGGCCCTGACACTGTCCCTCACTAAGGCCCTGACACTACTTCTAACTCAGGCCCTGACATTATAGCTAACGAAGGCCCTGAGGCTAACCCTAACTACATCCCTGACAGTGATGCTACCTAAGGCCTTGTCACTATTCCTAAGTATGGCCCTAGCCCTAGCCCTAGCCCCAGTCCCAGTCCCAGACCAGCCCCAGCCCCAGCCCCAGCCCCAGCCCCATCCCTAGCCCCAGCCCCAGCCCCAGCCCTAGCCCCATCACTATCCCCAGCCCCAGCCCTAGCCCCAGCCCCAGCCCCTGATCCTACAGAGGCCCTTATGCTCCTCCTAGGCCTCGCCCTGACACTGTCCTTAAGTAATGCCATGATATTACTACTAAGTCAGGCTGTGATACTGTCCGTAACTAAGGCCCTGACAGTGTCCCTAACTAAGGGCCTGACTGTCTCCTAACTCTGGCCCTGCCATTATACATGAAAAAGGCTCTGGCACTCGTCCTAACTAAGGCCCTGACACTGTCCCTCACTAAGGCCCTGACACTACTTCTAACTCAGGCCCTGACATTATACCTAACGAAGGGTCTGATGCTAACCTTAACTAAGGCTCTGACAGTGACGCTAAGTAAGGCCTTGACACTATTCCTAACTAAGGGCCTAGCCTTAGCCCCAGCCCCAGCCTCAGCCCCAGCCTCAGCCGTAGCCCCAGCCCTAACCTCAGCCCCTGCCCCAGCCCGAGCCCCTGATCCTACAGAGGCCTTTATGCTCCTCCTAGGTCTTGCCCTGACACTGTCCTTAACTAAGGCCTTGTTACTATTCCTAACTAAGGCCGTAGCCCTAGCCATAGCCCTAGCCCCAGCCCCGGCCCCTGATCCTACAGAGGCCCTTATGCTCCTCCTAGGCCTAGCCCTGACACTGTCCTTAAGTAAGGCCTTGACATTACTACTATCTCAGGCTGTGATACTGTCCGTAACTAAGGCCCTGACAGTGTCCCTAACTAAGGGCCTGACTGTCCTCCTAACTCTGGGCCTGCCATTATACATAAAAAAGGCTCTGATGCTCCTCCTAACAAGGCCCTCACACTGTCCGTCACCAAGGGCATCACAGTACTTCTAACACAGGCCCTGACATTATACCTAACGAAGGCTCTGATGCTGACCCTAATTAACGCCCTGAAAGTGACCCTAACCAAGGCCTTGAGACTATTCCTAACTAAGGGCCTAGTCCTAGCCCTAGTCCTAGCCTCAGCCCCAGACCCAGACCCAGCCCCAGACCCCGCCACAGCCGCAGCCCCTGATGCTGATCCTGAAGAGGCCCTTATGTTCGTCCTAGGACTTGCCCTGACAGTGTCTTTAACTAAGGCCTTGACACTACTAACTCAGGGTGTCATACTGTCCCTAACTAAGAACCTGAAAGTGTCCCTAACTAAGGGCCTGACTCTCCTCGTAACACTTTCCCTGCCATTATACATAAAAAAGGCTCTGACGCTCATCCTAACCAATGCCCTGACACTGTCCCTCACTAAGGCCCTGACACTACTTCTAAATCAAGCCCTGACATTATACCTAACGAAGGCTGTGATGCCAACCCTAACTAAGGCCCTGACAGTGACGCTAAGTAAGTCCTTGACACTATTCCTAAGTATGGCCCTAGCCCCAGCCCTAGCCCTAGCCCTAGCCCAAGGCCCAGCCCCAGCCCCCGCCCTAGCCCCAGCCCCAGCCCCAGCCCCAGCCCTAGCCCCAGCCCCAGCCCCAGCCTTAGCCCCATCAATATCCCCAGCCCCAGCCCCGGCTCCAGCCTCAGCCCCAGCCTCAGCCCTATCCCCATCCCCAACCTCAGCCCATGCCCCATCCCCAGCCCCAGGCCCTGATGCTCATCCTACAGAGGCCTTTATGCTCCTCCTAGGTCTTGCCCTGACACTGTTCTTAAATAAGGCCTTGTCACTATTCCTAACGAAGGCCGTAGCCCTAGCCCTAGCCCTATCCCCAGCCCCAGACCCTGATCCTATAGAGGCCCTTATGCTCCTCTAGGCCTCGCCCTGACACTGCCCTTGAGTAAGGCCTTGACATTACTACTAAGTCAGGCTGTGATACTGTCCGTAACTAAGGCCCTGAGAGTGTCCCTAACTAAGGGCCTGACTGTCCTCCTAACTCTGGCCCTGCCATTATACATAAAAAAGGCTCTGACGCTCCTCCTAACCAAGGCCCTGACAGTGTCCCTCACTAAGGCCCTGACACTACTTCTAACTCAGGCCCTGACATTATACCTAACGAAGGGTCTGATGCTAGCCCTAAGTAAGGCTGTGACAGTGACTCTAACTAAGGCCTTGACACTATTCCTAACTAAGGCCCTAGCCCCAGCCCTAGCCCAAGCCCCAACCCGAGTCCCAGCCCCTGACCCAACCCGAGCCCCAGCCGCAGCCCCAGCCCAAGCCCCAGCCCCAGCCCCTGATGCTGATCCTACAGAGACCCTTATGCTCCTCCTAGGCCTTGCCCTGACACTGTCCTTAACTAAGGCCTTGACACTACTACAAACTGAGGCTGTAATATTGTCCCTAACTAAGGCCCTGACAGTGTCCCTAACTAAGGGCCTGACTCTCCTCCTAACTCTGGCTCTGCCACTTTACATAAAAAAGGCTCTGACGCTCGTCCTAAGAAGGCCCTCACACTTTCCCTCACTAAGTCCCTGACACTACTTCTAACTCAGGCCCTGACATTATACCTAATGAAGGCTGTGATGCTAACCCTAATTAAGGCCCTGACACTGACACTAACTAAGGCCTTGACACTATTCCAAACTAAGGGCCTAGTCCTAGCCCTAGTCCTAGTCCCAGCCCCAGCTTTAGCCCCAGCCCCTGATGCTGATCCTAAAGAGGCCCTTATGTTCCTCCTAGGACTTGCCCTGACAGTGTCTTTAACTCAGGCCTTGACACTACTGCTAACTCAGGATGTGATACTGTCCCTAACTAAGACCCTGAAAGTGTCCCTAACTAAGGGCCTGACTCTCCTCGTAACACTTTCCCTGCCATTATACATAAAAAAGGCTCTGACGCTCATCCTAACCAAGGCCCTGACACTGTCCCTCACTAAGGCCCTGACACTACTTCTAAATCAAGCCCTGACATTATACCTAACGTAGGCTCTGATGCCAACCCTAACTAAGGCCCTGACAGTGACGCTAACTAAGTCCTTGACACTATTCCTAAATATGGCCCTAGCCCTAGCCCCTGCCCCTGCCCCAGCCCCAGCCCCAGCCCCCGCCCTAGCCCCAGCCCCAGCCCCAGCCCCAGCCCCAGCCCCAGCCTTAGCCCCATCTATATCCGCAGCCCCAGCCCCGGCCCCAGCCTCAGCCCCAGCCTCAGCCCTATCCCCATCCCTAGCCTCAGCCCATGCCCCATCCCCAGCCCCAGGCCCTGATGCTCATCCTACAGAGGCCTTTATGCTCCTCCTAGGTCTTGCCCTGACGCTGTTCTTAAATAAGGCCTTGACACTATTCCAAACTAAGAGCCTAGTCCTAGCCCTAGCCCTAGCCCCAGCCCCAGCTCCAGCCCCGGCCCCAGCTTCAGCCCCAGCCCCAGCTCCAGCCCCAGCCCCAGGCCCAGCCCCAGGCATAGCCGCATCACTATCCCCAGCCTCAGCCGTAGCCCCAGCCCGAGCCACAGCCCCAGAGCCAGCCCCTGCCACTGATGCTAATCCTACAGAGGCCCTTATGCTCCTCCTAGGTCTTGCCGTGACACTGTCCTTAACTAAGGCCCTGACACTACTACTAACTCAGGCCGTGATACTGTCCCTAACTAAGGCCCTGACAGTGTCCCTAACTAAGGGCCTGACTCTCCTCCTAACTGTGGCTCTGCCATTTTACATAAAAAAGGCTCTGACGCTCCTCCTAACAAGGCCCTCACACTGTCCATCACCAAGGCCCCGACACTACATCTAACTCAGGCCCTGACATTATACGTAACGAAGGCACTGATGCCAACACTAACTAAGGCCCTGACAGTGACACTAACTAAGGCCTTGACACTATTTGTAACTATGGCTCTAGCCCTAGCCCAAGCTCCAGCCCCAGCCCCAGCCCCAGCCCCAGCCCCAGCCCCAGCCACTGATGCTGATCCACAGAGGCCCTTTTTCTCCTCCTACGCCTTGCCCTGACATTGTGTTTAACTAAGGCCTTGAGACTACTACTAACTCAGGCCGTGATACTGTCCCTAACTGAGGCCCTGACAGTGTACCTAACGAAGGACCTGACTATCCTCCCAACTCTGGCCCTGACATTATACATAAAAAAGGCTCTGACGCTCGTCCTAACCAAGGCCCTGACAGTGTCCCTCAGTAAGGCCCTGACACTACTTCTAACTCAGGCCCTGACATTATACCAAACGAAGGCTGTGATGCTAACCCTAATTAAGGCCCTGACACTGACACTAACTAAGGCCTTGACACTATTCCTAACTAAGGGCCTAGTCCTAGCCCTAGCCCTAGCCCTAGCCCCAGCCCCAGC
The DNA here is from genome assembly GCF_949752795.1 of Hyperoodon ampullatus. Lineage (NCBI taxonomy): Eukaryota > Metazoa > Chordata > Mammalia > Artiodactyla > Ziphiidae > Hyperoodon > Hyperoodon ampullatus. The sequence continues at coordinate 20,630 of NW_027640660.1, read as the reverse complement.
CCCAGCCCCAGCCTCAGCCCTAGCCCCAGCCGCAGCCCCATCAATATCCCCAGCCCCAGCCCCAGCCGCAGCCCCAGAGCCAGCCCCTGCCCCTGCCACAGATGCTGATCCTACCGAGGCCCTTATGCTCCTCCTAGGTCTTGCCGTCACACTGTCCTTAACTAAGGCCTTGACCCTACTAGTAACTGAGGCCGTGATACTGTCCGTAACTAAGGCCCTGACCGTGTCCCTAACTAAGGGCCTGACTCTCCTCCTAACTCTGGACCTGCCGTTATACATAACAAAGGCTGTGACGCTCGTCCTAACCAAGGCCCAGACACTGTCCCTCACTAAGGCCCTAACACTACTTCTAACTCAGGCCTGACATTATACCTAACGAAGGCTCTGATGCTAACCCAAACGAACGCCCTGACAGTGACCCTAAATAAGGCCTTGACACTATTCCTAACTAAGGGCCTAGCCTCAGCCCCGGCCCCAGCCTCAGGCACAGCCTCAGCCCTAGCCCCAGGCCCTGATGCTGATCCTACAGAGGACTTTATGCTCCTTCTAGGTCTTGCCCTGACACTGCCCTTGAGTAAGGCCTTGACATTACTACTAAGTCAGGCTGTGATACTGTCCGTAACTAAGGCCCTGAGAGTGTCCCTAACTAAGGGCCTGACTGTCCTCCTAACTCTGGCCCTGCCATTATACATAAAAAAGGCTCTGACGCTCCTCCTAACAAAGCCCCTGACACTGTCCCTCACTAAGGCCCTGACACTACTTCTAACTCAGGCCCTGACATTATACGTAACGAAGGCTCTGATGCCAACACTAACTAAGGCCCTGACAGTGACACTAACTAAGGCCTTGACACCATTCCTAACTATGGCTCTAGCCCTAGCCCAAGCTCCAGCCCCTGCCCCAGCCCCAGCCCTAGCCCCAGCCACTGATGCTGATCCTACAGAGGCCTATATGGTCCTCCTAGGCCTTGCCCTGACCCTGTCCTTAACTAAGGCCTTGACACTACTACTAACTCAGGCTGTGATACTGTCCCTAACTAAGACCCTGAAAGTGTCCTTAACTAAGGGCCTGACTCTCCTCCTAACACTTTCCCTGCCATTATACATAAAAAAGGCTGTGACGCTTGTCCTAACCAAGGCCCTGACACTGTCCCTCACTAAGGCCCTGACACTACTTCTAACTCAAGCCCTGACATTATACCTAACAAAGGCTATGATGCCAACCCTAACTAAGGCCCTGACAGTGACCCTAACTAAGGCCTTGACACTATTCCTAAATATGGCCCTAGCCCTAGCCCTAGCCCTAGCCCCAGCCCCAGACCCAGCCCCATCCCCATCCCTAGCACCAGCCGCAGCCCCAACCCCATCCCTAGCCCCAGCCCCAGCCCCAGCCCTAGCCCCATCCCTAGCCCCTGCCCCTGCCCTATCCCCAGCCCCAGCCGCAGCCCCAGAGGCAGGCCCTGCCCGTACCCCAGGTGCTAATCCAACAGAGGTCCTTATGCTCCTCCTAGGCCTTGCCCTGACACTGTCCTTAACTATGGCCTTGACACTACTACTAACTCAGGCTGTGATACTGTCCCTAACTAAGGCTCAGGCAGTGTCCTTAACTAAGGTCCCCACTCTTTTCCTAACTCTGGCCCTGCCATTATACAAAAGAAAGCTCTGACACTAGTCCTAAAAAAGGCCCTGACACTGTCCCTCACTAAGTGCCTTTCACTACTTCTAACTCAGGCCCTGACATTATACCTAATGAAAGCTCTGATGAGAACCCTAACTAAGGCCCTGACAATGACCCTAAGTAAGGCCTTTCCACTATTCCTAACTAAGGGCCTAGTCCTAGCCCTAGTCCTAGTCCTAGCCCTAGCGCCAGCCCCAGCCCCAGCGTCAGCCCCAGCCCGAAACCCAGACCCAGACCCATCCACAGCCCCAGCCCCTGATGCTGATCTTACAGAGGCCCGTTTGCTCCTCCTAGGCCTTTCCCTGTCAGTGTGCTTAACTAAGGCCTTGACACAACTACTAACTGAGGCCGTAATATTGTCCCTAACTAAGGCGCTAACAGTGTCCCTAGCTAAGGGCCTGACTCTCCTCCTATCTCTGGCTCTGCCATTTTACATAAAAAAGGCTCTGACCCTCATCCTAACCAAGGCCCAGACACTGTCCCTCACTAAGGACCTCACACTACTTCTAACTCAGGCCCTGACATTATACCAAATGAAGGCTGTGATGCTAACCCTAATTAAGGCCGTGACAGTGACCCTAACTAAGGCCTTGACACTATTCCTAACTAAGGGCCTAGCCTTAGCCCCAGGCCCAGTCCCGCCATAGCCCTAGCCCGAGCCCGAGCCCCAGCCCCAGCCCTTGATCCTACAGAGGCCCTTATGCTCCTCCTAGGCCTTGCCCTGACAATGTCCTTAACTAAGGCCTTGACACTACTACTAACTCAGACCGTGATCCTGTCCGTAACTAAGGCCCTGACAGCGTCCCTAACTAAGGGCCTGACTCTCCTCCTAACTCTGGACCTGCCATTATACATAACAAAGGCTCTGACGCTCGTCCTAACCAAGGCCCAGACACTGTCCCTCACTAAGGCCCTGACACTACTTCTAACTCAGGCCTGACATTATACCTAACGAAGGCTCTGATGCTAAGCCTAACTAACGCCCTGACAGTGACCCTAAGTAAGGCCTTGACTCTATTCCTAACTAAGGGCTTAGCCTTAGCCCCAGCCCCAGCCTCAGCCCCAGCCTCAGCCATAGCCCCAGCCCTAACCACAGCCCCTGCCCCATCCCCAGCCCCAGGCCCTGATGCTGATCCTACAGAGGCCTTTATGTTCCTCCTAGGTCTTGCCCTGACACTGTCCTTAACTAAGGCCTTGTCACTATTCCTAACTAAGGCCGTAGCCGTAGCCCTAGCCCTATACCCAGCCCCAGCCCCTGATCCTACAGAGGCCCTTATGCTCCTCCTAGGCCTCGCCCTGACACTGTCCTTAAGTAAGGCCTTGACATTACTACTAACTCAGGCTGTGATACTGTCCCTAACTAAGGCCCTGACAGTGTCCCTAACTAAGGGCCTGACTCTCCTCCTAACTGTGGCTCTGCCATTTTACATAAAAAAGGCTCTGACGCTCCTCCTAACAAGGCCCTCACACTGTCCGTCACCAAGGCCATGACACTACTTCGAACTCAGGCCCTGACATTATACCTAACGAAGGGTCTGATGCTTACCCTAATTAACGCCCTGAAAGTGACCCTAACTAAGGCCTTGAGACTATTCTTAACTAAGGGCCTAGTCCTAGCCCTAGTCCTAGCACCAGCCCCATCCCCAACCCCAGCCCCATCCCCAGCTCCACACCCAGACCCAGCCCCTGCCCCAGCCCCTGATCCTACAGAGGACTTTATGGTCCTCCTAGGCCATGCCCTGACACTGTCCTTAACTAAAGACTGTACATTACTACTAGCTCAGTCCGTCATACTGTTCCTAACTAAGGCCCTGACAGTGTCCCTAACTAACCGTCTGACTCTTCTCCTAACTCTGGCCCTGCCATTATCATAAGAAAGTCTCTGACACTCGTCCTAACCAAGGCCCTGACACTCTCCCTAACAAAGGCTCTGAAGGTAGTCCAAACCAAAGCCCTGACACTGTCCTAACTTACGCCCTGACACTATTCCTAAAACAGGCTCTGACATTGTCCCTAAGAGAGGCACTGATTCCACTCCTAACTCAGGCCCTGAGAATGTTCGAAAATAAGGCCCTCACACTACTCCTAAATCAGGCCCTGACACAATACCGAACAAAGACTCTGATTCTAGTTGTAAGTAAGTCCCTGACACTGTCCTTAACTAAGGCCTTGATACTACTACTAACTCAGGCCGTGATACTGTCCCTAACTAAGGCCCTGACAGTGTCCCTGACTAATTGCCTGACTCTCCTCCTAACTCTGGCCCTGCCATTATAATAACAAAGGCTCTGACACTCATCCTAACCAAGGCCTTGACACTGTCCATCACCAAGGCCCTGACACTACTTCTAACTCAGGCCGTGACATTATATCTAACAAAGGCTCTGATGCTAACCCTAACTAAGGCCCTGACAGTGACCCTAACTAAGGCCTTGACACTATTCCAAACTAAGGCCCAGCCCTAAACCTAGCCCTAGCCCTCCCCTAGCCCCATCTCCATCCCCATCCCCATCCCCATCCCCTGATGCTGATCCTACAGAGGCCCTTATGCTCCTCCTAGGCCTTGCCCTGACACTGTCCCTACCGAAGGCCGTGATACTTGTCCTAAAGAAGGACCAGGTGCTCTCGATAACTAAGGCCTTCAAAGTGTCCCTCGCTCCGTTCCTGACTTTATCCCTAGTCCGTAGTTAATGTCCTGCCTCTTATCCTACCTGATGCCCTAATGATGTCCCTAACTAAGGCCCTGAGTAGTCATCACTAAGACCCTGACACTGTTTGTAAGTAAGGCCCAGAAGCTGTCCCTAATGCAGGCCCTGCTGCCAGCAATAACTAAAGGCCTGACACTATCCTGAGCTAATATACTGACCCACCTCGAACCAAGATCCTGACACTATCCCTAAGTCAGCCCTGATGCTGGCCCTAAATCAAGCCCTGATGCTGTCCCTAACACAGGCCCTGAAGCTATCCCTAACTGAGGCCTTGATGGTGCGCCTAACTCAGGTCCTGATCATGTCTTTAACTAAGACCGTAACTGTGATCCTACAGAGGCCCTGATGCTGCTCCTGAGTCATGCCCTGACAGTGTCCCCAGCTAAGGGCCTGATGCTAGGCCTCACTCGGGCCCTGTCGCTCTCCCTACATCAGGCTGTGACGCTGTCCCTACCTGAAGCCCTGACACTTGTTCTAAACAAGGCCCCGATATTCTCAGTAACTAAGGTGTTGACACTATACCTGGGTCGTGTCCTGACAGTATACCTAGATCATAACTTATCCCTGTCTTTAGCTAAAGTCGAGCCTCTTATGGCAAGTAAAGCTCTGATGCTGTGCTTAACTCATGCCCTGAATTTAGCCCGAAGGCCGTGCCACTGTCCCTAACTAAGGCCTAGATGCTGGCCCAACGTCAGGGCCTGATACTGTCCCTAACAAAGTCCCTGACACTATGCCTGACTCAAGCCCTGACAGTGTACCTAACAGAAGGCCCTGACGCCAGTCCTAACCAAGACCCTGCCGCTAGCCCTAACAAAGGCTCTGATGGTAGTCCTAACCAAGGCACTGACACTGTCCCTAAGTAGGGCCTGAGACTACGGCTAACTCAGGCCGTGATACGATACCTAAGCAAGGCTCTGATGCTAGTCCTAACTAAGGCCCTGACACTGTCCTGACACTACACCTAACACAGGCCCTTGACACTGTTCCTAAGATAGGCACTGATTCCACTCCTAACTCAGGCCCTGTCACTGTCCCTAACTAGGGCCCTGACACTACTCCTAGCTCAGGCCCTGACACGATACCTAATGAAGGCTCTGATGCTAATCCTAACTAAGTCTCTGACACTAATCCTAAGTAAGGCCTTGACAGTACTCCTAACTAATCCCCTGACACTGACCCTAACTAAGGCCTTGACACTACTCCTAAATCAGGCCCTGACACGATACCGAATGAAGGCTCTGATGCTAGTTGTAAGTAAGGCCCTGACACTGTTTTTAACTAAGGCCTTGACACTACTACTAACTCAGGCCGTGATACTGTCCCTAACTAAGGCCCTGACAGTGTCCTTGATTAAGGGCCTGAATCTCCTAACTCTGGCCCTGCCATTATACAGAACAAAGGCTGTGACGCTCGTCCTAACCAAGGCTCTGACATGACTTCTACCTCAGGCCCTGACATTATACCTAAGGAAGGCTCTGATGCTAACCGTAACTAAGGCCCTGACAGTGACCCTAACTAAGGCCTTGACACTCTTCCTAACTAAGGCCCTAGCCCTAGCCGTATCCCTAGCCCTAGCCCTTGCCCCAGCCTTATCCCCAGCCCCAGCACCAGCCCCTGATCCTACAGAGGCCAGTATGCTACACTTAGCCCTTGCAGTGACACAGTCCTTAACTAAGGCCTTGACACTACTACTAACTCAGGCCGTGATACTGTCCCTAACTTAGGCCTTGACAGTGACCCTAACTAAGTCCTTGACACTAGCCCCAGCCCCAGCCCCTGATCCTACAGAGGCCCTTATGCTCCTCCTAGGCCTTGCCGTGACACTGTCCTTAACTAAGGACTTGACACTACTACTAACTCAGGCCATGATACTGTCCCTAACTAAGGCCTTGACAGTGTCCCTAACTAACGGCCTGACTCTCCTCCTAACTCTGGCCCTGCCATTATACATAACAAAGTCTCTGACTCTCGTCGTAACCAAGGCCCTGACACTCTGCCTAACAAAGGCTCTGATGGTATTCCTAACCAAGGCCCTGAGACTGTCCTAACTTATGCCCTGACACTACCCCTAACACAGACTCTGACACTGTTCCTAAGAGAGGCACTGATTCCACTCCTAACTCAGGCCCTGACACTGTCCGTAAATAAGGCCCTCACACTACTCCTAAATCAGGCCCTGACACAATACCAAACAAAGACTCTGATGCTAGTTGTAAGTAAGTCCCTGGCACTGTCCTTAACTAAGGCCTTGACACTACTACTAACTCAGGCTGTGATACTGTCCCTAACTAAGGCCCTGACAGTGTCCCTGACTAAGGGCCTGACTCTCCTCGTAACTCTGGCTCTGCCATTATACATAACAAAGGCTCTAACGCTCGTCCTTACCAAGGACATGACACTGTCCCTCACTAAGGCCCTGACACTACTTCTAACTAAGGCCCTGACATTATACCTAATGAAGGCTCTGATGCTAACCCTAACTAAGGCCCTGACAGTGACCCTAACTAAGGCCTTGACACTATTCCTAAGGCCCTATCCCTAACCCTAGCCCCAGCCCTCTCCTAGCCCCATCCCCATCCCCAGCCCCATCCCCTGCCCCTGACTGTACAGAGCCCCTTATGCTCCTCCTAGGCCTTGCCCTGACAGTGTCCCTACCGAAGGCCATGATACTGGTCCTAAAGAAGGACCAGGTGCTCTCGATAACTAAGGCCTTCAAAGTGTCCCTCGCTCCGTTCCTGACTTTATCCCTAGTCCGTAGTTAATGTCCTGCCTCTTACCCTACCTGAAGCCCTAATGCTGTCCCTAACTAAGGCCCTGAGTAGTCATCACTAAGGCCCTGACACTGTTTGTAAGTAAGGCCCGGAAGCTGTCTCTAATGCAGGGCCCTGCTGCCGGCAATAACTAAAGGCCTGACACTATCCTGAGCTAATATACTGACCCACCTCTAACCAAGGTCCTGACACTATCCCTAAGTCAGCCCTGATGCTGGCCCTAAATCAAGCCCTGAGACTGTCCCTAACACAGGCCCTGAAGCTATCCCTAACTGGGGCCTTGACGGTCTGCCTAACTTAGGCCCTGATCATGTCTTTAACTAAGACCGTAATTGTGATCCTACAGAGGCCCTGATGCTGCTCCTGAGTCATGCCCTGACAGTGTCCCCAGCTAAGGGCCTGATGCTAGGCCTCACTCGGGCCCTGTCGCTCTCCCTACGTCAGGCTGTGACGCTGTCCCTACCTGAAGCCCTGACACTTGTTCTAAACAAGGCCCCGATATTCTCAGTAACTAAGGTGTTGACACTATACCTGGGTCATGTCCTGACAGTATACCTAGATCATAACTTATCCCTGTCTTTAGCTAAAGTCGAGCATCTTATGGCAACTGAAGCCCTGATGCTGTGCTTAACTCAGGCCCTGAATTCAGCCCCAAGGCCATGCCACTGTCCCTAACTAAGGCCTAGATGCTGGTCCAACGTCAGGGCCTGATACTGTCCCTAACAAAGTCCCTGACACTATGCGTGACTCAAGCCCTGACAGTGTACCTAACAGAAGGCCCTGACGCCAGTCCTAACCAAGACCCTGCCACTGGCCCTAACAAAGGCTCTGATGGTAGTCCTAACCAAGGCCCTGACACTGTCCCTAAGTAGGGCCTGAGACTACAGCTAACTCAGGCCATGACACTATACCGAACAAAGGCTTGATGCTAGTTGTAAGTAAGGCCCTGACACTGTTTTTAACTGAGGGCTTGACACTACTACTAACTCAGGCCATGATACTGTCCCTAACTAAGGCCCTGACAGTGTCCCTAACTAAGGGCCTGCCTCTCCTCCTACCTCTGGCCCTGCCATTATACATAACAAAGTCTCTGACGCTCGTCCTAACCAAGGCACTGACACTATCCCTAAAAAAGGCTGTGATGGTAGTCCTAACCAAGGCCCGGACACTGTCCCAACTTATGCCCTGACACTACACCTAACACAGACTCTGACAGTGTTCCTAAGAGAGGCACTGATTCCACTCATAACTCAGGCCCTGACACTGTCCCTAACTAAGGCCCTGACACTACTCCTAAATCAGACCCTGACAAGATACCGAACAAAGGCTCTGATACTAGTTGTAAGTAAGGCCCTGACACTGTCCTTAACTAAGGCTTGACACTACTACTAACTCAGGCTGTGATAGTATCCCTAACTAAGGCCCTGACAGTGTCCCTAACTAAGGGCCTGACTCTTCTCCTAACTCTGGCCCTGCCATTATACATAAGAAAGGCTCTGACACTCATCCTACCAAATACCTTACACTGTCCCTCACTAAGGCCCTGACACTACTTCTAACTCAGGCCCTGACATCATACCTAATGAAGGCTCTGACGCTAACCCTAACAGAGGCCCTGACAGTGACCCTAACTAAGGCCTTGACACTATTCCTAACTAAGGGCCGAGCCCTAGCCCCAGCCCCAGCCCCAGCCCCTGATGCTGATCCTACATAGGCCCATATGCTCCTCCTAGGCCTTGCCCTGACAGTGTCCTTAACTAAGGCCTTGACACTACTACCAACTCAGGCCGTGATACTGTCCCTAAGTAAGGCCCTGACAGTGTCCCTAACTAAGGACCTGACTCTTCTCCTAACTCTGGCCCTGCCATTATACATAACAAAGGCTGTGACACTCTTCCTAACCAAGGCCCTGAAATGACTTATACCTCAGGCCCTGACATTATACCTAACGAAGGCTCTGATGCTAACCCTAACTAAGGCCGTGACAGTGACCCTGAGTAAGGCCTTGACACTATTCCTAACTAGGCCCTGAAGCTACACTTAACTCAGGCCCTGACACTGTCCCTAAATAAGGCCCTGATACTACACCTACAACAGGCCCTGACCCTGTTCCTAACAGAGGCACTGATGCTAGTCCTAACTCAGGCCCTGAGAGTGTCCGTAACAAACGCCCTGCTCCTGTCAATATCTAAAGTTTTGACAGTTCCCTTAGCATATATCCTGTCCCATCTCTTACTAAGGTCCTGAAACTTTCCCTAAGTGAGCCTTGACGCTGTCCCTAAGTAAGACCCTGAGCCTGTCCCTAAGTGAGGCCCTGAGAATGTCTTTAACCAAGACCGTGATGCTGATCCTACAGAGGCCCTCTTACTCCTCCTAGGCCTTGCCCTGACACTGTCCCTACCGAAGGCTGTGATGCTGGTCCTAAAGAAGGCCCAGGTGCTCTCAGTAACTAAGGCCTTCAAACTGTCCCTCGCTACGTTCCTGTCTTAATCCCTAGCCCGTAACCTGACTCAGTCCGTAGTTAATGTCCTGCCTCTTACCCTACCTGAAGCCCTAATACTGTCCCTAACTAAGTTCCTGACTAGTCATCAGTAAGGCCCTGACACTGTTTGTAAGTAAGGCCCGGAAGCTGTCCCTAATGCAGGCCCTGCTGCCGGCAATAACTAAAGGCCTGACACTATCCTGAGCTAATATACTGACCCATCTCTAACCAAGGTCCTGACACTATCCGTAAGTCAGCCCTGTTGCTGGCCCTAAATCCCTGAGGCTGTCCCTAAGACAGACCCTGAAGCTATCCCTAACTGAGGCCTTGACGCTCCGCCTAACTCAGGCCCTGACCATGTCTTTTTTTTTTTTTTTTGCGATACACCAGCCTCTCACTGTTGTGGCCTCTTCCGTTGTGGAGCACAGGCTCCGGACGCACAGCCTCAGCAGCCATGGCTCACGGGCCCAGCAGCTCCATGGCATGTGGGATCTTCCCGGACCAGGGCACGAACCCGTGTCCCCTGCATCGGCAGGCGGACTCTAAACCACTGCACCACCAGGGAAGCCCCCATGTCTTTAACTAAGACCGTAATGCTGATCCTACAGAGGCCCTGATGCTTCTCCTGAGTCATGACCTGACAGTGTCCCCAGCTAAGGGACTGATGCTAGGCCTCACTCAGGCCCTGTCACTCTCCCTACGTCAGGCTCTGATGCTGTCCCTACCTGAAGCCCTGACACTGGTTCTAAACAAGGCCCTGATACTCTCAGTAACTAAGGTGTTGACACTATACCTGGGTCATTTCCTGACACTATACCTAGATCATAATTTAACCCTGTCTTTAGGTAAAGTCAGGCCTCTTATGGCAACTAAAGCACTGATGCTGTCCCTAACTCAGGCTCTGAATTCAGCCCCAAGGCTGTGACACTGTCCCTAACTAAGGCCTTGATGCTCTAAGTCAGCTCCTGATACTGTCCTTAACTAAGGCCATAATACTATTCCTAACTCAAGCCCTGACAGTGTACCTAACAGAAGGCTCTGACACTAGTCCCAACCAAGGTCCTGACAGTGTCCGTAACAAAGGCTCTGTTGCTCCTAACCAATGCCCGGACACTGTCCCTAAGTAGAGCCTGAGATTACGGCTAACTCAGGCCGTGACACGATACCGAACAGAGGTTCTGATGCTGGTCCTAACTCAGGCCCTCACACTATTCCTAAGAAAGGCTCTGGTGCTACTCCTAACTAAGGCCCTGAGACTACTCCTAACTCACGCCCTGACACTCTCCCTAAATAACGCCCTGACATTACTCCTAGCTCAACCCGTGAATGTGTCCCCAACTAAGGCCCTTGTACTCCTAATATAGGCCCTGCCACGATACCTAACAAAGGCTCTGATGCTAGTCCTAACTAAGGTCCTGACACTGTCTGAACTAAGGCCCTGACACTACACCTACCTCAGGCCCTGACACTGTCCATAACTAAGGACCTGACACTACTAACTCAGGCCCAGACACGATACCTAATGAAGGCTCTGATGCTAATCCTAACTAAGGCCCTGACATTGACCCTAGCTCAGTCCCTGACACTGTCCCTAACTCAGGCCCTGACACTGTCCCTATCAAAGGCCCTGCTGCCATCAATATCTAAAGTTTTGACACTATCCTGAGCATATATCCTGTCACATCTCTTACTAAGGTCGTGAAACTGTCCCTACGTGAGCCTTGACGCTGTCCCTAAGTGAGGCCCTGAGCTTGTCCCTAAGTGAGACCCTGAGAATGTCTTTAACCAAGACCCTGATGCTGATCCTACAGAGGCCCTTATGCTCCTCCGAGGCCTTGCCCTGGCACTGTCCCTACCGAAGGCCATGACGCTGGTCGTAAAGAAGGCCCAGGTTCTCTCAGTAACTAAGGCCTTCAAACTGTCCCTCTGTCCTTTCCTGACCTTATCCCTAGCCCGTAACCTGACTCAGTCCATAGTTAATATCCTGCCTCTCATCCTACAAAAAGCCCTAATGCTGTCCCTAACTAAGGCCCTGAATAGTCCTGTTAAGGCCCTGACACTGTCTTAAAGTAAGGCCCGGAAGCTGTCCCTAATGTAGGCCCTGCTGATAGTAATAACTAAAGGCCTGACACTATTCCTAAGTCAGCCCTGACGCTGTCCCCAAATAAAGCCGTGAGGTTGTCGCTAACATAGGCCCTGAAGCTACCCGTAACTGAGGCCCTGACGCTCTCCCTAACTCAGTCTCTGATCATGTCTTAAGACCGTAATGCTGATTCTACAGAGGCCCTGATGCTGCTCCTGAGTCATGCCCTGACAGTGTCCCTAGCTAAGGGCCTGACGCTAGGCCTCAGTCATGCTCTGACCGTGTCTCTGTCAGGCTCTGACGCTGTCCCTACCTGAATCCCTGACACTCGTTCTGAACAAGGCCCTGATCCTCTCAGTAACTAAAGTTTGACACTATCCCTAGGTTATTTCCTGATACTATACCTAGACCTTAACCTAACCGTTTCTTTAGCTAAAGTTGAGCTTCTTATGCCAACTAAAGCCCTGATGCTGTGCCTAACTGAGGCCCTGAATTTAGTCCCAAGGCCGTGACACTGTCCCTAACTAAGGCCTAGATGCTCATCCTAAGTCAGGGCCTCATACTGTCCCTACCTAGGGCGCTGACACTATTCCTAACTGAGGCCCTGACACAATCCCTAACAAAGTCCTTGACACTACTGCTAACTCAGGCCCTGACAGTGTCCCTAAATAACGCCCTGATACTACTACTAACTCAGGCCATGACATTGTTCCTAACTAAGGCTCTGATACTACTCTTAACTCAGGCCCTGATATGATACCTAACAAAGACTCTGATGCTAGTCCTAACCAAGGCCCTGACACACACTGTCCCTATCTAAGGCCTCGACATTGCTCCTAACTCAGGCCCTCACACGATTACTAACAAAGGCTCTGTTGCTAGTCCTAACTAAGGACCTGACACTGTCCCCAACTAAGGCCCTGACACTACTCCTAAGTCAGGCCTTGACATGATACCTAACAAAGGCTGTGATGCTAGTCCAAACTAAGGCCCAACAGTGTCCCTAACTAAAGCCTTGATACTACTCCTAAGTCAAGGGCCTTAGTTAGGTCCTGTTTCAGCACCTTAGTTAGGAATGGCATCAGAACCTTTGTTAGGTATCGTGTCAGGGCCTAAGTTAGGAGTACTGTCAGGGCCTTAGTTAGGTACAGTGTCAGGGGCTGAGTTAGGAGTACGGTGAAGGCCTTGGTGAGGACAGTGTCAGGGCCTTAGTTAGGACTATTCAGGTCCTTAGTTAGGGACAGAGTTAGGGCTTCAGGTAGGCTAATTATTACTTAATAAGTAAGCCTTGTTAGGTATCGGGTCAGGGCCTAAGTTAGGAGTACTGTCAGGGTCTTAGTTAGGGACAGTGTGAGGGCCTTGGTTAGGACTAGCATCTGAGCCTTTGTTAGGGACAGTGTCAGGGTCTTAGGACTAACGTCAGGACCTTCTGTTAGGTACACTGTCAGGGCCTGAGTTAGGATTAGTGTTAGGGCCTTTGTTAGGGACAGTATCAGGCCCTGACATTCGACCAGCATCTAGGCCTTAGTTAGGGACAGTGTCAAGGCCTTGGGACTAAGTCAGGGCCTGAGTTACGCACAGCATCAGGCCTTTAGTTGGCATAAGAGGCTCGACTTTAGATAAAGACAGGGTTACATTAAGGTATAGGTATAGTGTCAGGAAATGACCTGGGGATAGTGTGAATACCACAGTTACTGAGAGTATCAGGTCCTCGTTTAGAACCAGTTTCAGGGGTTCAGGTAGGGATCGCCTGGGAGCCTGTCTTAGGGAGAGTGACAGGGCCTGAGTGAGGCCTAGCATCAGGCCCTTAGCTAGGGACACTCTCAGGGCATGACTTAGGAGCAGCATTAAGGCCTTTGTAGGATGAGCAGTAGGGTCTTAGTTAAAGACATGATCAGGGCCTGAGTTAGGAGTACGTTCAGGGCCTTAGGTAGGGAGAGTGTCAGGGCCTTAGTTAAGACTAGCATCAGAGCCTTTGTTAGGTATCGTCTCAGGGCCTGAGTTATGAGTAGTGTCAGGGCCTTAGTTAGGGACAGTGTCAGGACCTGAGATAGGAGTAGTGTGAAGGCTTTAGTTAGGGCTAGTTTCAGGGCCTGATTTAGCAGTAGTCAGGGCCTTAGTTAGGGACAGCATTAGGGCTTCAGGTAGGATAAGAGGCAGGACATTAGCTGCGGACTGAGTCAGGTTACAGGCTAGGCATAACGTCAGGAAATGAGCGAGGGATAGTTTCAATGCCTTAGTTATTCAGATCATCAGGGCCTTATTTAGGACCTGCGTCAGGGTCTTATCTAGGGGCAGTGTCCACGCAAGGCTTAGGAGTAGCACCAGTACTTCTGTAAGATCAGCATCAGGGTCTTTGTTAAAGACATTATCAGGACCTCTGTTAGGGACAGCCTCAGGGCCTCTCTTAGGGACAGTTTCAGGAACTTAGTAAGAGATTGGTCAGGATATAAGCTTAGGATAGTGTCAGGACTTTAGATATTGACAGCAGCAGGGCCTTTATTAGGGACAGTGTCAGGGCCTGATTTAGGACTAGCATCAGTGCCTCTGTTAGGAACAGTGTCAGGGCCTGTTGTAGGTGTAGTATCAAGGCCTTATTTAGGGACAGTGTCAGGGCCTGAGTTAAGTGTAGCATCAGGGCCTTAGTTAGGAATAGTGTCAAGGCCTTAGTTAGGGTTACCATCAGTGCCTTCGTTAGGTATCGTGTCAGGGCCTGAGTTAGTAGTAGTGTCAGGGCCTCAGGGACAGTGTCAGGGCCTGAGTCATTAGTAGTGTCAAGGCCTTCGTTAAGGACAGTGTCAGGGCCTGAGCTATGTGTAGCATCAGGGCCTTAGTTAGGAGTAGTGTCAAGGGCTTAGTTAGGGTCAGTGTCAGGGCCTTAGTTAGGATTAGCATCAGAGCCTTCGTTAGGTACCGTGTCAGGGCCTGAGTTAGGAGTAGTGTCAGTGCCTTTGTTTCGGACAGTGTCAGGGCCTTGGTTAGAACTAGCGTCAGAGCCTTTGTTAGTTATAATGTCAGGGCAGATTTAGGAGTAGTGTCAGGGCCTTAGTTAGGGACACTGTCATGGCCTGAGGTAGGTGTAGTGTCAGGGCCTTAGTTAGGGACACTGTCATGGCCTGAGGTAGGTGTAGTGTCAGGGCCTTAGGTAGAGACAGTATCAGGGCCTGAGTTAGTGGTAGTGTCCAGGCCTTAGTTAAGGACAGTGTCAGAGCCTTAGGTACGATTAGCATCAGAGCCTTTGTTAGGTATCGTGTTAGGGCCTGAATTAGGAGTCACACAAGGCCCTTCATTGGGGACAGTGTTAGGGCCTGAGTTAGGAGTGGCATCAGTGCCTTTGTTAGGAACAGTGTCAGGGCCTTAGGACTAGCATCAGAGCCTTTGTTAGGAATCGTTTGAGGGCCTGAGTTAGGAGTAGTGTCAGGGCCTTAGTTAGGGACAGTGTCAGTGCCTTAGTTAGGAACAGCATCAGAGCCTTTTTTAGGTATCGTGTCATGGCCTGAGTTATTAGTAATCTCAGGCCTTACTTAGGGACAGTGTCATTGCCTTGGTTAGGACTAGCATCAGAGCCTTTGTTAGGGACAGTGTCAGGGTCTTAGTTAGGACTGGGGTCAGGGCCTTCTGTTAGGTACTGTCAGGGACTGAGTTAGCCATAGTGCTAGGTCCTTAGATGGGGACAGTATGAGGTCCTGACTTTGGACCAGCATCTAGGCCTTAGTTTGGGACAGTGTCAGGGCCTTGGTTAGGAGTAGCATCAGAGCCTTCTGTTAGGTACAGTGTCAGGGCCTGAGTTAGGAATAGTGTTAGGGCCTTTGTTAGGGACAGTATCAGGCCCTGACGTTGGACCAGCATCTAGGCCTTAGTTAGGGACAGTGTCATGGCCTTGGGGCTAAATTCACGGCCTGATTTAGGCACAGCATCAGGGCTTTAGTTGCCATAAGAGGCTCAACTTTAGCTAAAGATAGAGTTAGGTCAATATCTAGTTATAGTGTCAGGAAATGACCTGGAGATAGTGTCAATACCATAGTTACTGAGAGTACCAGGGGCCTTGTTTAGAAACAGTGTTAGGGCTTCAGGTAGGGACAGCGTCAGAGCCTGACGTAAGGAGAGCGACGGCCTGAGTGAGGCCTAGCATCAGGCCCTTAGCTAGGGACACTCTCAGGGCATGACTTAGGAGCAGCATTAGGGCCTTTGTAGGATGAGCAGTAGGGTCTTAGTTAAAGACATGATCAGGGCCTGAGTTAGGAGTACGTTCAGGGCCTTAGGTAGGGAGAGTGTCAGGGCCTTAGTTAAGACTAGCATCAGAGCCTTTGTTAGGCATCATGTCAGGGCCTGTGTTATGTGTAGTGTCAGGGTCTTTGTAAGGGACAGTGTCAGGACCTGAGTTAGGAGTAGTTTGAAGGCTTTGGTTAGGGCCAGTGTCAGGGCCTGAGTTAGGAGTAGTCAGTGACTTAGTTAGGGAAAGCATTAGGGCTTCAGGTAGGATAAGAGGCAGGACATTATCTACAGATCGAGTCAGGTTATGGGCTAGGGAAAATGTTAGGAAATGAGCGAGGGATAGTTTGAAGGCCTTAGTTATTCAGAGCATCAGGGCCTTATTTAGGACCAGCGTCAGGGCCTTATCTAGGGAAAGTGTCAGGCCAGGCTTAGGAGCAGCACAATTGCCTCTGTAGGATGAGCATCAGGGTCTTTGTTAAAGACATTCTCAGGGCCTATGTTAGGGACAGCCTCGGGGCCTCACTTAGGGACAGCATCAAGGCTTACATCAGGAGAGTTCTAGGACGTTATTAAGACATTCGTTAGAATATATTGTCAGGATAGTGTCAGGACTTTAGATATTGACGGCAGCAGGGCCTTAGGGTCAGTGTCAGGGCCTTGCGACTAGCATCAGAGCCTTCAAAGGAATCGTGTGAGGGCCTGTGTTAGGAGTAGTGTCAGTGCTTTAGTTTGGGCCAGTGTCAGGGCCTGAGTTAGGTGTAGTGTCAGGGCCTTAGTTAGGGACAGTGTCAGGGCCTTAGTTAGGACTAGCGTCAGAGCCTGAGTTAGGAGTAGTGTCAGGGCCTTAGGACTAGCGCCAGGGCCTTCTGTTACGTACAGTGTCAGAACCTGAGTTAGGAATAGTGTTAGGGCCTTAGTTAGGAACAGTATCAAGCCCTGACCTAGGAGAAGCATCTAGGCCTTAATTAAGGACAGTGTCACGGACTTGGGACTAAATTCAGGGCCTGAGTTAGGCGCAGCATCAGGGCTTTAGTTATCATCAGAGGGAGGACATTAGCTAGTGACAGGGTCAGGTTAACATCTAGGGATCGTGTCACGACGTTAGTTACTGAGAGTACCAGGGCCATTTTTAGAACCAATGTCAGGGCTTCAGGTAGGGACAGCGTGAGAGCCTGACTTAGGGAGAGTGACAGGGCCCGAGTGAGGCCTAGTGTCATGCCCTTAGCTGGGGACACTGTCAGGTCATGACTTCGGAGGAGCATCAGGGCCTTTGTAGGATCAGTATTAGGGTCTTAGTTAAAAACATGATCAGGGCCTGAGTTAGGGTTAGGGTTAGGGTTAGTGTTGGGTTAGGGTTAAGTTTAGGGTTAGGGGTTAGGGTACGGCTACAGGTTAGGGTTAGGGTAGGGGTTAGGGTACAGGTTAGGGTATGGGTTAGGGTACGGGCTAGGGTTAGGGTACATTTTATGGTGTGGAGCAAGGGTGTCCTGAAGGGAGTGGCTTGGGGTCAGGAGGCAGTGTAGACTGTTTCGTGGGAGAGTCTTGCACGCCTGTGACATTTCGTTCTCGGGGTCAGCATGGCAGCGCGGATCCACCATCTGCCCATTTCTCTGTTCCTTCATCGCTCACTCATTCCCTTGCTCATTCGTTCATTGACCCTCTCGATCCGCGACTTGAGCAGTTACTAAGGGTGTACTGTCTGCAGCAAAACACAGGACGCAGAGGGCCCGAGAGATCTGGCCGTCGGTAAGACTCAGGCCTGCTCAGCGCATCACTCACGGTGAGCCCGGGAGTGAACTGTGCACCAGGGCGGGGGCTCCAGGGGGACGAGAAGACCATGGAACTGGGGTGCTGCCGCTTCCCGCCTCCTCTCCCTCAGGCTCCCTGGCCTGCCCTCATCCCTGTGGCGCAGCTCTGTGATTGGTCACCCTTTGT
This sequence comes from Hyperoodon ampullatus, assembly GCF_949752795.1. NCBI lineage: Eukaryota > Metazoa > Chordata > Mammalia > Artiodactyla > Ziphiidae > Hyperoodon > Hyperoodon ampullatus. The sequence continues at coordinate 2,759 of NW_027640660.1, read as the reverse complement.
GTGGTAGAGGCCTGGAGGAGATGGTCAGTGTCCTCATGGGAGGATCCTGCTGCCCACAGAGCATCTGGGACTCTGAATCCAAGTTCAGCAAGGGGAATACTCTGGAGCTTTCTGACCCTCCAGGCCCCAAAAGCCTGGGAGCTTGGCTGGGCTCCTGTATCCACTTCTTATGCATTCTTTCTGGATCCCCCATCCCATCACAGTGAGGATCCAGAAGGTGCTGTGTGAGGCCCTTTCCAGTCTGGGCAGCACCAGGGCCCTGGGGCTCTTCCAGGCCCAGAGCATCTGTGTGTGTGCTCCAGTGCAGTGAAAAATTGACAGTTTTCACACAGTGTAGAACAAGCCTGGCTGTTATTTATGGTTCGTGTTGTATGTGATTTTTCATGGTCTTGGAGAGTCCTATCATTTTTTGATGCATCAGCACATTTGCCCACAACACATGCTTGAGTCCCCAGGCTCAGGGGGTATCCTGGGCTCTCTGGTCAGGAAGGCCCAGTCAGACTGAGGGGAGACTGACCACACCCAAGGCCTGGTCCTTGTCAGGCAGAGGGCAGGAGAGAGTCCAGTTGAGGCAGGATTGAGGCTCATTCCAGGAGGGTCATCCTGACTGTGGTCTAAAGAGATGCTGCTGCTTTTGGGAATATTTTTTTCTAGAGGAGAAAAACAGAGATGTTGTATAGAGCATGACTTGGACTAACAGACAAAGGTAAGTCTGTGCAGGCCTGCGAGAGGGGATCATGTCTCCCTGATCTTCATGGACTGTAGACCCAGCACCTCCCCAATCAGCCCCAGGTGGAGCAGCATTAAGACATACAAGAAGTGGACTTGGGTCAGACTGCAGCTTTGTGATTGTGCACAGAGATGGCTGACTGTTTCCCAACTCCAGGGTTCTAGAACTGGAGCCTCTGGAAGGCATAGGCATTCAGGAATATGGTGAAGTGCTTATGGAAGAGTAGTTAGCAAAATGTAAGCCTCAGCCCACAGCAAGATACCATGCAAGATAACACAAGACCCCCAGTCCAGAAGTAGCACAGACATGACCTGCAACTGACACTCAGACTTGCTTCTCCCACGAGGGGCTGGGGCAGCGGAAGGCTCAGCTGAGGAAGCTGAGCAGGCTGGGTCTGTACCCCACGACTGGGCAGGGCAGAGCATGCTTGAGCCTTCAACTAGCCTCTGTGACAGATGCAGGGCCGTGACCATCTTTATTTCCCAGGGACCATCTGCTGTCTCCTCGTTCTTGGGGAGGGTGAAACAAAAACAAACTTTATGAAATTTCCTGAGCTTTTGTATGTATGTGTGTGTATTACGTGAGTGTGCACAAGCACGTGCATGTGTGTGCTGTCTGTGCACAGGTCTGTGTACACCCGAGTGCATGTGAGTGTGTTTATGTGCAGGCAGGCACATATGTGTGTATGCACGTGTTTTTGCATGTGCAGCACACGTGATTGTGTGCATGTGTGTGACTGCAGCCCATCTTTGCCTGTGTGTGTGTACATGTGTGTGAATGCAGGTATGCTTGGGCATGTACGTGCACATGTGTGTGTACACATGCGTGCTGTGGGGGGATGAGGAAGGCATGGAGTTGTTGCTTTCTGGTGCCGCCTTCCCCTCCCCTCCCTTTTGCTGTTGCCTCAGCACTTTGTGGTGAAGTGTAGAGACTCAAAAGGAGGACCACTACCCGCTACCGTGAGTGATATGCCTGCTCATCATCACGGTCATCCATCTGTCCAGTAAACACCCCTGAGCCTGTGCCATGTGCTGGGGCCTGGGGTCCACAGTGAAGCAGGCGCATGCTCTCAGCTGTGCTCAGCCCAGCCGGGCGTGGGACAGAGGAGCTGCAGGCCAGGTGTGTCTGCGGAGGGAGAGGTTACCTCTGGCTGGTGAGTCAGCAGAGGTGGCAGCTGAGCTGAACTGAAGGAGCGGGGTGGACGGAGCTCGCTCTAGAGGAGGCTGGGGGCAGGGGGCAGGGGAAGGGGCTGGGTGCCTGGCTCGTGGGGAGGACGCATCGCAGAGGGGCTGCAAGGGTGGCCAGACAGCTAGCTTTGACTTCGTTTTATAGACAGAACAGTTTTGGAACCAGAGTGACAGGATCAGGCCCACACATTTCCTCTGGTGGCGGCTGAGGGGTTTGATGGTAGAAGAGAGAAGCTGGGCCGAGGAACAGGGGTGACGGTAGGGGCTGTGCCTCCACCAGGCTTCCAGCCTCTTTTTTGTGGTCCCTTGGGTCCACAAGGTTAGCACGCACCTTGCGTGAGGCCGGAATGGGGCTTCCTCTTCATTCCCTCTTTGCCAGAAGTAAACGCAACACAGTTTGGAGTTGGTGAGACTGAGGGGGCCATCTTTCAGGAAAGGCAAGCATCAGCGTTGGCTGGGGTGCCCACCCGGAGACAAGGGGGACCCTTAGCCAGACCCGCAGGCCCCGGGGAAGGACACAGTGTGCTCAGAGAGGCAGGGATAGTCAGGAAAGCCAGGTGTGCAGAGAAGGCTCGGCCAAGGGGGCCCTGGGGGCTCAGACACTCAGGAAGTGAGGGGAGGGGTGGCCAGACAGCCGTGAACTAGGCCCAGGGGTCGACGGGGTCGTGCTGTGTGCAGGGTGGACACACAGGGCCAGAGGCTGTTCTGTAGGGAACGTCTCCCGGCTGCAGTGGGCTCTGGAAATTGTCTGCGGGTTGCCACGCCTTCTGGGGCTCTCCGGCCCAGGCCCCAGCCGGGAGCTGCCTGTCCAGCCTACCCCGGCTCCACCTCCAGACTGCGCA